>NC_134397.1:212034280-212265280 GCF_050003625.1 Haematobia irritans | reverse complement strand
TTCAATTTTTTGGGGTGGTCACGAATTAAAGTCCTTTTCGCTCTAGGACGCATATTTAAGGAGATATGGGCAAAAGAAGTTTTTCATATAAAAATTTCAATTTTTTTAGGTTTTGGGTGGATTTTTCAATTTTTTGGGGTGGTCACGAATTAAAGTCCTTTTCGCTCTAGGACGCTTAGTTTAGGAGATATGGACAAAAGAAGTTTTTCATATAAAAATTTCAATTTTTTTAGTTTTTGGGTGGATTTTCAATTTTTCGGGGTGGTCACGAATTAAAGTCCTTTTCGCTCTAGGACGCTTAGTTTAGGAGATATGGGCAAAAGAAGTTTTTCATATAAAAATTTCAATTTTTTTAGGTTTTGGGTGGATTTTTAAAATTTTTGGGGTGGTCACGAATTAAAGTCCTTTTCGCTCTAGGACGCATATTTAAGGAGATATGGGCAAAATAAGTTTTTCATATAAAAATTTTAATTTTTTTAGGTTTTGGGTGGATTATTCAATTTTTTGGGGTGGTCACGAATTATCGTCCTTTTCGCTCTAGGACGCTTAGTTTAGGAGATATGGGCAAAAGAAGTTTTTCATATAAAAATTTCAATTTTTTTAGGTTTTGGGTGGATTTTTCAATTTTTTGGGGTGGTCACGAATTATCGTCCTTTTCGCTCTAGGACGCTTAGTTTAGGAGATATGGGCAAAAGAAGTTTTTCATATAAAAATTTCAATTTTTTTAGGTTTTGGGTGGATTTTTCAATTTTTTTGGGTGGTCACGAATTAAAGTCGTTTTCGCTCTAGGACGCATATTTAAGGAGATATGGACAAAAGAAGGTTTTCATATAAAAATTTCAATTTTTTTAGGTTTTGGGTGGATTTTTCAATTTTTTGGGGTAGTCACGAATTAAAGTCCTTTTCGCTCTAGGACGCATATTTAAGGAGATATGGGCAAAAGAAGTTTTTCATATAAAAATTTCAATTTTTTAAGGTTTTGGGTGGATTTTTCAATTTTTTTGGGTGGTCACGAATTAAAGTCCTTTTCGCTCTAGGACGCTTAGTTTAGGAGATATGGGCAAAAGAAGTTTTTCATATAAAAATTTCAATTTTTTTAGGTTTTGGGTGGATTTTTCAATTTTTTGGGGGTGGTCACGAATTAAAGTCTTTTTCGCTCTAGGACGCTTAGTTTAGGAGATATGGACAAAAGAAGTTTTTCATATAAAAATTTCAATTTTTTTAGGTTTTGGGTGGATTTTTCAATTTTTTGGGGTGGTCACGAATTATCGTCCTTTTCGCTCTAGGACGCTTAGTTTAGGAGATATGGGCAAAAGAAGTTTTTCATATAAAAATTTCAATTTTTTTAGGTTTTGGGTGGATTTTTCAATTTTTTGGGGGTGGTCACGAATTAAAGTCCTTTTCGCTCTAGGACGCTTAGTTTAGGAGATATGGGCAAAAGAAGTTTTTCATATAAAAATTTCAATTTTTTTAGGTTTGGGTGGATTTTTCAATTTTTTTTGGGTGGTCACGAATTAAAGTCCTTTTCGCTCTAGGACGCATATTTAAGGAGATATGGGCAAAAGAAGTTTTTCATATAAAAATTTCAATTTTTTTAGGTTTGGGTGGATTTTTCAATTTTTTTTGGGTGGTCACGAATTAAAGTCCTTTTCGCTCTAGGACGCTTAGTTTAGGAGATATGGGCAAAAGAAGTTTTTCATATAAAAATTTCAATTTTTTTAGGTTTTGGGTGGATTTTTCAATGTTTTGGGGGTGGTCACGAGGAGATATGGGCAAAAGAAGTTTTTCATATAAAAATTTCAATTTTTTTAGGTTTTGGGTGGATTTTTCAATTTTTTTGGGTGGTCACGAATTAAAGTCCTTTTCGCTCTAGGACGCTTAGTTTAGGAGATATGGGCAAAAGAAGTTTTTCATATAAAAATTTCAATTTTTTTAGGTTTTGGGTGGATTTTTCAATTTTTTTTGGGTGGTCACGAATTAAAGTCCTTTTCGCTCTAGGACGCTTAGTTTAGGAGATATGGGCAAAAGAAGTTTTTCATATAAAAATTTCAATTTTTTTAGGTTTTGGGTGGATTTTTCAATGTTTTGGGGGTGGTCACGAATTAAAGTCCTTTTCGCTCTAGGCCGCATATTTAAGGAGATATGGGCAAAAGAAGTTTTTCATATAAAAATTTCAATTTTTTTAGGTTTTGGGTGGATTTTTCAATTTTTTGGGGGTGGTCACGAATTAAAGTCCTTTTCGCTCTAGGACGCTTAGTTTAGGAGATATGGGCAAAAGAAGTTTTTCATATAAAAATTTCAATTTTTTTTAGGTTTTGGGTGGATTTTTCAATTTTTTGGGGTGGGCACGAATTATCGTCCTTTTCGCTCTAGGACGCTTAGTTTAGGAGATGTGGGCAAAAGAAGTTTTTCATATAAAAATTTCAATTTTTTTAGGTTTTGGGTGGATTTTTCAATTTTTTGGGGGTGGTCACGAATTAAAGTCCTTTTCGCTCTAGGACGCTTAGTTTAGGAGATATGGGCAAAAGAAGTTTTTCATATAAAAATTTCAATTTTTTTAGGTTTTGGGTGGATTTTTCAATTTTTTGGGGTGGTCACGAATTAAAGTCCTTTTCGCTCTAGGACGCATATTTAAGGAGATATGGGCAAAAGAAGTTTTTCATATAAAAATTTCAATTTTTTTAGGTTTTGGGTGGATTTTTCAATTTTTTGGGGTAGTCACGAATTAAAGTCCTTTTCGCTCTAGGACGCATATTTAAGGAGATATGGGCAAAAGAAGTTTTTCATATAAAAATTTCAATTTTTTTAGGTTTTGGGTGGATTTTTCAATTTTTTGGGGGTGGTCACGAATTAAAGTCCTTTTCGCTCTAGGACGCTTAGTTTAGGAGATATGGGCAAAAGAAGTTTTTCATATAAAAATTTCAATTTTTTTAGGTTTTGGGTGGATTTTTCAATTTTTTGGGGGTGGTCACGAATTAAAGTCTTTTTCGCTCTAGGACGCTTAGTTTAGGAGATATGGGCAAAAGAAGTTTTTCATATAAAAATTTCAATTTTTTTAGGTTTTGGGTGGATTTTTCAATTTTTTGGGGTGGTCACGAATTATCGTCCTTTTCGCTCTAGGACGCATATTTAAGGAGATATGGGCGAAAGAAGTTTTTCATATAAAAATTTCAATTTTTTTAGGTTTTGGGTGGATTTTTCAATTTTTTGGGGGTGGTCACGAATTAAAGTCCTTTTCGCTCTAGGACGCTTAGTTTAGGAGATATGGGCAAAAGAAGTTTTTCATATAAAAATTTCAATTTTTTTAGGTTTTGGGTGGATTTTTCAATGTTTTGGGGGTGGTCACGAATTAAAGTCCTTTTCGCTCTAGGCCGCATATTTAAGGAGATATGGGCAAAAGAAGTTTTTCATATAAAAATTTAAATTTTTTTAGGTTTTGGGTGGATTTTTCAATTTTTTGGGGGTGGTCACGAATTAAAGTCCTTTTCGCTCTAGGACGCATATTTAAGGAGATATGGGCAAAAGAAGTTTTTCATATAAAAATTTCAATTTTTTTAGGTTTTGGGTGGATTTTTCAATTTTTTGGGGTGGTCACGAATTATCGTCCTTTTCGCTCTAGGACGCTTAGTTTAGGAGATATGGGCAAAAGAAGTTTTTCATATAAAAATTTCAATTTTTTTAGGTTTTGGGTGGATTTTTCAATTTTTTGGGGGTGGTCACGAATTAAAGTCCTTTTCGCTCTAGGACGCTTAGTTTAGGAGATATGGGCAAAATAAGTTTTTCATATAAAAATTTCAATTTTTTTAAGTTTTGGGTGGATTTTTCAATTTTTTGGGGGTGGTCACGAATTAAAGTCTTTTTCGCTCTAGGACGCTTAGTTTAGGAGATATGGGCAAAAGAAGTTTTTCATATAACAATTTCAATTTTTTTAGGTTTTGGGTGGATTTTTCAATTTTTTGGGGTGGTCACGAATTATCGTCCTTTTCGCTCTAGGACGCTTAGTTTAGGAGATATGGGCAAAAGAAGTTTTTCATATAAAAATTTCAATTTTTTTAGGTTTTGGGTGGATTTTTCAATTTTTTGGGGGTGGTCACGAATTAAAGTCTTTTTCGCTCTAGGACGCTTAGTTTAGGAGATATGGGCAAAAGAAGTTTTTCATATAAAAATTTCAATTTTTTTAGGTTTTGGGTGGATTTTTAAAATTTTTGGGGTGGTCACGAATTAAAGTCCTTTTCGCTCTAGGACGCATATTTAAGGAGATATGGGCAAAATAAGTTTTTCATATAAAAATTTTAATTTTTTTAGGTTTTGGGTGGATTATTCAATTTTTTTGGGTGGTCACGAATTATCGTCCTTTTCGCTCTAGTACGCTTAGTTTAGGCGATATGGGCAAAAGAAGTTTTTCATATAAAAATTTCAATTTTTTTAGGTTTTGGGTGGATTTTTCAATTTTTTCGGGGTGGTCACGAATTATCGTCCTTTTCGCTCTAGGACGCTTAGTTTAGGAGATATGGGCAAAAGAAGTTTTTCATATAAAAATTTCAATTTTTTTAGGTTTTGGGTGAAGTTTTCAATTTTTTGGGGGTGGTCACGAATTAAAGTCCTTTTCGCTCTAGGACGCTTAGTTTAGGAGATATGGGCAAAAGAAGTTTTTCATATAACAATTTCAATTTTTTTAGGTTTTGGGTGGATTTTTCAATTTTTTGGGGTGGTCACGAATTATCGTCCTTTTCGCTCTAGGACGCTTAGTTTAGGAGATATGGGCAAAAGAAGTTTTTCATATAAAAATTTCAATTTTTTTAGGTTTTGGGTGGATTTTTCAATTTTTTGGGGTGGTCACGAATTAAAGTCCTTTTCGCTCTAGGACGCATATTTAAGGAGATATGGGCAAAAGAAGTTTTTCATATAAAAATTTCAATTTTTTTAGGTTTTGGGTGGATTTTTCAATTTTTTGGGGTGGTCACGAATTAAAGTCCTTTTCGCTCTAGGACGCTTAGTTTAGGAGATATGGGCAAAAGAAGTTTTTCATATAAAAATTTCAATTTTTTTAGGTTTTGGGTGGATTTTTCAATTTTTTGGGGTGGTCACGAATTATCGTCCTTTTCGCTCTAGGACGCTTAGTTTAGGAGATATGGGCAAAAGAAGTTTTTCATATAAAAATTTCAATTTTTTTAGGTTTTGGGTGGATTTTTCAATTTTTTGGGGGTGGTCACGAATTAAAGTCCTTTTCGCTCTAGGACGCTTAGTTTAGGAGATATGGGCAAAAGAAGTTTTTCATATAAAAATTTCAATTTTTTTAGGTTTTGGGTGGATTTTTCAATTTTTTGGGGTGGTCACGAATTAAAGTCCTTTTCGCTCTAGGACGCATATTTAAGGAGATATGGGCAAAAGAAGTTTTTCATATAAAAATTTCAATTTTTTTAGGTTTTGGGTGGATTTTTCAATTTTTTGGGGTGGTCACGAATTAAAGTCCTTTTCGCTCTAGGACGCTTAGTTTAGGAGATATGGACAAAAGAAGTTTTTCATATAAAAATTTCAATTTTTTTAGGTTTTGGGTGGATTTTTCAATTTTTCGGGGTGGTCACGAATTAAAGTCCTTTTCGCTCTAGGACGCTTAGTTTAGGAGATATGGGCAAAAGAAGTTTTTCATATAAAAATTTCAATTTTTTTAGGTTTTGGGTGGATTTTTAAAATTTTTGGGGTGGTCACGAATTAAAGTCCTTTTCGCTCTAGGACGCATATTTAAGGAGATATGGGCAAAATAAGTTTTTCATATAAAAATTTTAATTTTTTTAGGTTTTGGGTGGATTATTCAATTTTTTTGGGTGGTCACGAATTATCGTCCTTTTCGCTCTAGGACGCTTAGTTTAGGAGATATGGGCAAAAGAAGTTTTTCATATAAAAATTTCAATTTTTTTAGGTTTTGGGTGGATTTTTAAATTTTTTGGGGTGGTCACGAATTATCGTCCTTTTCGCTCTAGGACGCTTAGTTTAGGAGATATGGGCAAAAGAAGTTTTTCATATAAAAATTTCAATTTTTTTAGGTTTTGGGTGGAATTTTCAATTTTTTTGGGTGGTCACGAATTAAAGTCGTTTTCGCTCTAGGACGCATATTTAAGGAGATATGGGCAAAAGAAGTTTTTCATATAAAAATTTCAATTTTTTTAGGTTTTGGGTGGATTTTTCAATTTTTTGGGGGTGGTCACGAATTAAAGTCCTTTTCGCTCTAGGACGCTTAGTTTAGGAGATATGGGCAAAAGAAGTTTTTCATATAAAAATTTAAATTTTTTTAGGTTTGGGTGGATTTTTCAATTTTTTTTGGGTGGTCACGAATTAAAGTCCTTTTCGCTCTAGGACGCATATTTAAGGAGATATGGGCAAAAGAAGTTTTTCATATAAAAATTTCAATTTTTTTAGGTTTGGGTGGATTTTTCAATTTTTTTTGGGTGGTCACGAATTAAAGTCCTTTTCGCTCTAGGACGCTTAGTTTAGGAGATATGGGCAAAAGAAGTTTTTCATATAAAAATTTCAATTTTTTTAGGTTTTGGGTGGATTTTTCAATGTTTTGGGGGTGGTCACGAGGAGATATGGGCAAAAGAAGTTTTTCATATAAAAATTTCAATTTTTTTAGGTTTTGGGTGGATTTTTCAATTTTTTTGGGTGGTCACGAATTAAAGTCCTTTTCGCTCTAGGACGCTTAGTTTAGGAGATATGGGCAAAAGAAGTTTTTCATATAAAAATTTCAATTTTTTTAGGTTTTGGGTGGATTTTTCAATGTTTTGGGGGTGGTCACGAATTAAAGTCCTTTTCGCTCTAGGCCGCATATTTAAGGAGATATGGGCAAAAGAAGTTTTTCATATAAAAATTTAAATTTTTTTAGGTTTTGGGTGGATTTTTCAATTTTTTGGGGTGGTCACGAATTAAAGTCCTTTTCGCTCTAGGACGCTTAGTTTAGGAGATATGGGCAAAAGAAGTTTTTCATATAAAAATTTCAATTTTTTTTAGGTTTTGGGTGGATTTTTCAATTTTTTGGGGTGGTCACGAATTATCGTCCTTTTCGCTCTAGGACGCTTAGTTTAGGAGATATGGGCAAAAGAAGTTTTTCATATAAAAATTTCAATTTTTTTAGGTTTTGGGTGGATTTTTCAATTTTTTGGGGGTGGTCACGAATTAAAGTCCTTTTCGCTCTAGCACGCTTAGTTTAGGAGATATGGGCAAAAGAAGTTTTTCATATAAAAATTTCAATTTTTTTAGGTTTTGGGTGGATTTTTCAATTTTTTGGGGTGGTCACGAATTAAAGTCCTTTTCGCTCTAGGACGCATATTTAAGGAGATATGGGCAAAAGAAGTTTTTCATATAAAAATTTCAATTTTTTTAGGTTTTGGGTGGATTTTTCAATTTTTTGGGGTAGTCACGAATTAAAGTCCTTTTCGCTCTAGGACGCATATTTAAGGAGATATGGGCAAAAGAAGTTTTTCATATAAAAATTTCAATTTTTTAGGTTTTGGGTGGATTTTTCAATTTTTTTGGGTGGTCACGAATTAAAGTCCTTTTCGCTCTAGGACGCTTAGTTTAGGAGATATGGGCAAAAGAAGTTTTTCATATAAAAATTTCAATTTTTTTAGGTTTTGGGTGGATTTTTCAATGTTTTGGGGGTGGTCACGAGGAGATATGGGCAAAAGAAGTTTTTCATATAAAAATTTCAATTTTTTTAGGTTTTGGGTGGATTTTTCAATTTTTTTGGGTGGTCACGAATTAAAGTCCTTTTCGCTCTAGGACGCATATTTAAGGAGATATGGGCAAAATAAGTTTTTCATATAAAAATTTTAATTTTTTTAGGTTTTGGGTGGATTTTTAAATTTTTTGGGGTGGTCACGAATTAAAGTCCTTTTCGCTCTAGGACGCATATTTAAGGAGATATGGGCAAAATAAGTTTTTCATATAAAAATTTTAATTTTTTTAGGTTTTGGGTGGATTTTTAAATTTTTTTGGGTGGTCACGAATTATCGTCCTTTTCGCTCTAGGACGCTTAGTTTAGGAGATATGGGCAAAAGAAGTTTTTCATATAAAAATTTCAATTTTTTTAGGTTTTGGGTGGATTTTTCAATTTTTTGGGGTAGTCACGAATTAAAGTCCTTTTCGCTCTAGGACGCATATTTAAGGAGATATGGGCAAAAGAAGTTTTTAATATAAAAATTTCAATTTTTTTTAGGTTTTGGGTGGATTTTTCAATTTTTTGGGGTGGTCACGAATTAATGTCCTTTTCGCTCTAGGACGCTTAGTTTAGGAGATATGGGCAAAAGACGTTTTTCATATAAAAATTTCAATTTTTTTAGGTTTTGGGTGGATTTTTCAATTTTTTGGGGTAGTCACGAATTAAAGTCCTTTTCGCTCTAGGACGCATATTTAAGGAGATATGGGAAAAAGAAGTTTTTCATATAAAAATTTCAATTTTTTTAGGTTTTGGGTGGATTTTTCAATTTTTTTGGTTGGTCACGAATTAAAGTCCTTTTCGATCTATTACGCTTAGTTTAGGAGATATGGGCAAAAGAAGTTTTTCATATAAAAATTTCAATTTTTTTAGGTTTTGGGTGGATTTTTCAATTTTTTTGGGGTGGTCGCGAATTAAAGTCCTTTTCGCTCTAGGACGCTAAGTTTAGGAGATATGTGCAAAAGAAGTTTTTCATATAAAAATTTAAATTTTTTTAGGTTTTGGGTGGATTTTTCAATTTTTTGGGGGTGGTCACGAATTAAAGTCCTTTTCGCTCTAGGACGCTTAGTTTAGGAGATATGGGCAAAAGAAGTTTTTCATATAAAAATTTCAATTTTTTTTAGGTTTTGGGTGGATTTTTCAATTTTTTGTGGTGGTCACGAATTAAAGTCCTTTTCGCTCTAGGACGCATATTTAAGGAGATATGGGCAAAGAAGTTTTTCATATAAAAATTTCAATTTTTTTAGGTTTTGGGTGGATTTTTCAATTTTTTTGGGTGGTCACGAATGAAAGCCCTTTTCGCTCTAGGACGCATATTTAAGGAGATATGGGCAAAAGAAGTTTTTGATATAAAAATTTCAATTTTTTTAGGTTTTGGGTGGATTTTTCAATTTTTTGGGGGTGGTCACGAATTAATGTCCTTTTCGCTCTAGGACGCTTAGTTTAGGAGATATGGGCAAAATAAGTTTTTCATATAAAAATTTCAATTTTTTTAGGTTTTGGGTGGATTTTTCAATTTTTTTGGGTGGTCACGAATTAAAGTCCTTTTCGCTCTAGGACGCTTAGTTTAGGAGATATGGGCAAAAGAAGTTTTTCATATAAAAATTTCAATTTTTTTAGGTTTTGGGTGAATTTTTCAATTTTTTTGGGGTGGTCGCGAATTAAAGTCCTTTTCGCTCTAGGACGCTTAGTTTAGGAGATATGGGCAAAAGAAGTTTTTCATATAAAAATTTAAATTTTTTTAGGTTTTGGGTGGATTTTTCAATTTTTTGGGGGTGGTCACGAATTAAAGTCCTTTTCGCTCTAGGACGCTTAGTTTAGGAGATATGGGCAAAAGAAGTTTTTCATATAAAAATTTCAATTTTTTTAGGTTTTGGGTGGATTTTTCAATTTTTTGAGGTGGTCACGAATTATCGTCCTTTTCGCTCTAGGACGTTTAGTTTAGGAGATATGGGCAAAAGAAGTTTTTCATATAAAAATTTCAATTTTGTTAAGTTTTGGGTGGATTTTTCAATTTTTTTGGGTGGTCACGAATTAAAGTCCTTTTCGCTCTATGACGCTTAGTTTAGGAGATATGGGCAAAAGAAGTTTTTCATATAAAAATTTCAATTTTTTTAGGTTTTGGGTGGATTGTTCAATTTTTTGGGGTGGTCACGAATTAAAGTCCTTTTCGCTCTAGGCCGCATATTTAAGGAGATATGGGCAAAAGAAGTTTTTCATATAAAAATTTCAATTTTTTTAGGTTTTGGGTGGATTTTTCAATATTTTTGGGTGGTCACGAATTAAAGTCCTTTTCGCTCTAGGCCGCATATTTAAGGAGATATGGGCAAAAGAAGTTTTTCATATAAAAATTTCAATTTTTTTAGGTTTTGGGTGGATTTTTCAATTTTTTGGGGTGGTCGCGAATTAAAGTCCTTTTCGCTCTAGGACGCTTAGTTTAGGAGATATGGGCAAAAGAAGTTTTTCATATAAAAATTTCAATTTTTTTAGGTTTTGGGTGGATTTTTCAATTTTTTGGGGGTGGTCACGAATTAAAGTCCTTTTAGCTCTAGGACGCTTAGTTTAGGAGATATGGGCAAAAGAAGTTTTTCATATAAAAATTTCAATTTTTTTAGGTTTTGGGTGGATTTTTCAATTTTTTTGGGGTAGTCACGAATTAAAGTCCTTTTCGCTCTAGGACGCATATTTAAGGAGATATGGGCAAAAGAAGTTTTTCATATAAAAATTTCAATTTTTTTAGGTTTTGGGTGGATTTTTCAATTTTTTGGGGTGGTCACGAATTAAAGTCCTTTTCGCTCTAGGACGTATATTTAAGGAGATATGGGCAAAATAAGTTTTTCATATAAAAATTTCAATTTTTTAGGTTTTGGGTGGATTTTTCAATTTTTTGGAGTGGTCACGAATTAAAGTCCTTTTCGCTCTAGGACGCTTAGTTTAGGAGATATGGGCAAAAGAAGTTTTTCATATAAAAATTTCAATTTTTTTAGGTTTTGGGTGGATTTTTCAATTTTTTGGGTTAGTCACGAATTAAAGTCCTTTTCGCTCTAGGACGCATATTTAAGGAGATATGGGCAAAAGAAGTTTTTCATATAAAAATTTCAATTTTTTTAGGTTTTGGGTGGATTTTTCAATTTTTTGGGGTAGTCACGAATTAAAGTCCTTTTCGCTCTAGGACGCATATTTAAGGAGATATGGGCAAAAGAAGTTTTTCATATAAAAATTTCAATTTTTTTAGGTTTTGGGTGGATTTTTCAATTTTTTGGGGTAGTCACGAATTAAAGTCCTTTTCGCTCTTGGACGCATATTTAAGGAGATATGGGCAAAAGAAGTTTTTCATATAAAAATTTCAATTTTTTTAGGTTTTGGGTGGATTTTTCAATTTTTTTGGGTGGTCACGAATTAAAGTCCTTTTCGCTCTAGGACGCTTAGTTTAGGAGATATGGGCAAAAGAAGTTTTTCATATAAAAATTTCAATTTTTTTAGGTTTTGGGTGGATTTTTCAATTTTTTGGGGTGGTCACGAATTAAAGTCCTTTTCGCTCTAGGACGCATATTTAAGGAGATATGGGCAAAAGAAGTTTTTCATATAAAAATTTCAATTTTTTTAGGTTTTGGGTGGATTTTTCAATTTTTTGGGGTGGTCACGAATTAAAGTCCTTTTCGCTCTAGGACGCTTAGTTTAGGAGATATGGGCAAAAGAAGTTTTTCATATAAAAATTTCAATTTTTTTAGGTTTTGGGTGGATTTTTCAATTTTTTGGGGTGGTCACGAATTAAAGTCCTTTTCGCTCTAGGACGCATATTTAAGGAGGTATGGGCAAAATAAGTTTTTCATATAAAAATTTTAATTTTTTTAGGTTTTGGGTGGATTTTTCAATTTTTTTGGGTGGTCACGAATTAAAGTCGTTTTCGCTCTAGGACGCATATTTAAGGAGATATGGGCAAAAGAAGTTTTTCATATAAAAATTTCAATTTTTTTAGGTTTTGGGTGGATTTTTCAATTTTTTGGTGTAGTCACGAATTAAAGTCCTTTTCGCTCTAGGACGCATATTTAAGGAGGTATGGGCAAAATAAGTTTTTCATATAAAAATTTAATTTTTTTTAGGTTTTGGGTGGATTTTTCAATTTTTTTGGGTGGTCACGAATTAAAGTCCTTTTCGCTCTAGGACGCTTAGTTTAGGAGATATGGGCAAAAGAAGTTTTTCATATAAAAATTTCAATTTTTTTAGGTTTTGGGTGGATTTTTCAATTTTTTGGGGTGGTCACGAATTAAAGTCCTTTTCGCTCTAGGACGCTTAGTTTAGGAGATATGGACAAAAGAAGTTTTTCATATAAAAATTTCAATTTTTTTAGGTTTTGGGTGGATTTTTCAATTTTTTGGGGTAGTCACGAATTAAAGTCCTTTTCGCTCTAGGACGCATATTTAAGGAGATATGGGCAAAAGAAGTTTTTCATATAAAAATTTCAATTTTTTTAGGTTTTGGGTGGATTTTTCAATTTTTTGGGGTAGTCACGAATTAAAGTCCTTTTCGCTCTTGGACGCATATTTAAGGAGATATGGGCAAAAGAAGTTTTTCATATAAAAATTTCAATTTTTTTAGGTTTTGGGTGGATTTTTCAATTTTTTTGGGTGGTCACGAATTAAAGTCCTTTTCGCTCTAGGACGCTTAGTTTAGGAGATATGGGCAAAAGAAGTTTTTCATATAAAATTTTCAATTTTTTTAGGTTTGGGTGGATTTTTCAATTTTTTTTGGGTGGTCACGAATTAAAGTCCTTTTCGCTCTAGGACGCTTAGTTTAGGAGATATGGGCAAAAGAAGTTTTTCATATAAAAATTTCAATTTTTTTAGGTTTTGGGTGGATTTTTCAATGTTTTGGGGGTGGTCACGAGGAGATATGGGCAAAAGAAGTTTTTCATATAAAAATTTCATTTTTTTAGGTTTTGGGTGGATTTTTCAATTTTTTTGGGTGGTCACGAATTAAAGTCCTATTCGCTCTAGGACGCTTAGTTTAGGAGATATGGGCAAAAGAAGTTTTTCATATAAAAATTTCAATTTTTTTAGGTTTTGGGTGGATTTTTCAATGTTTTGGGGGTGGTCACGAATTAAAGTCCTTTTCGCTCTAGGCCGCATATTTAAGGAGATATGGGCAAAAGAAGTTTTTCATATAAAAATTTAAATTTTTTTAGGTTTTGGGTGGATTTTTCAATTTTTTGGGGGTGGTCACGAATTAAAGTCCTTTTCGCTCTAGGACGCTTAGTTTAGGAGATATGGGCAAAAGAAGTTTTTCATATAAAAATTTCAATTTTTTTAGGTTTTGGGTGGATTTTTCAATTTTTTGGGGTGGTCACGAATTAAAGTCCTTTTCGCTCTAGGACGCATATTTAAGGAGATATGGGCAAAAGAAGTTTTTCATATAAAAATTTCAATTTTTTTAGGTTTTGGGTGGATTTTTCAATTTTTTTGGGAGGTCACGAATTAAAGTCCTTTTCGCTCTAGGACGCTTAGTTTAGGAGATATGGGCAAAAGAAGTTTTTCATATAAAAATTTCAATTTTTTTAGGTTTTGGGTGGATTTTTAAATTTTTTGGGGTGGTCACGAATTAAAGTCCTTTTCGCTCTAGGACGCATATTTAAGGAGATATGGGCAAAATAAGTTTTTCATATAAAAATTTTAATTTTTTTAGGTTTTGGGTGGATTTTTCAATTTTTTTGGGTGGTCACGAATTATCGTCCTTTTCGCTCTAGGACGCTTAGTTTAGGAGATATGGGCAAAAGAAGTTTTTCATATAAAAATTTCAATTTTTTTAGGTTTTGGGTGGATTTTTCAATTTTTTGGGGTGGTCACGAATTATCGTCCTTTTCGCTCTAGGACGCATATTTAAGGAGATATGGGCAAAAGAAGTTTTTCATATAAAAATTTCAATTTTTTTAGGTTTTGGGTGGATTTTTCAATTTTTTGGGGTAGTCACGAATTAAAGTCCTTTTCGCTCTAGGACGCATATTTAAGGAGATATGGGCAAAAGAAGTTTTTCATATAAAAATTTCAATTTTTTTAGGCCTTGGGTGGATTTTTCAATTTTTTGGGGTGGTCACGAATGAAAGCCCTTTTCGCTCTAGGACGCATATTTAAGGAGATATGGGCAAAAGAAGTTTTTAATATAAAAATTTCAATTTTTTTTAGGTTTTGGGTGGATTTTTCAATTTTTTGGGGTGGTCACGAATTAATGTCCTTTTCGCTCTAGGACGCTTAGTTTAGGAGATATGGGCAAAAGACGTTTTTCATATAAAAATTTCAATTTTTTTAGGTTTTGGGTGGATTTTTCAATTTTTTGGGGTAGTCACGAATTAAAGTCCTTTTCGCTCTAGGACGCATATTTAAGGAGATATGGGAAAAAGAAGTTTTTCATATAAAAATTTCAATTTTTTTAGGTTTTGGGTGGATTTTTCAATTTTTTTGGTTGGTCACGAATTAAAGTCCTTTTCGATCTATGACGCTTAGTTTAGGAGATATGGGCAAAAGAAGTTTTTCATATAAAAATTTCAATTTTTTTAGGTTTTGGGTGGATTTTTCAATTTTTTTGGGGTGGTCGCGAATTAAAGTCCTTTTCGCTCTAGGACGCTAAGTTTAGGAGATATGTGCAAAAGAAGTTTTTCATATAAAAATTTCAATTTTTTTAGGTTTTGGGTGGATTTTTCAATTTTTTTGGGTGGTCACGAATTAAAGTCCTTTTCGCTCTAGGACGCTTAGTTTAGGAGATATGGGCAAAAGAAGTTTTTCATATAAAAATTTAAATTTTTTTAGGTTTTGGGTGGATTTTTCAATTTTTTGGGGTGGTCACGAATTAAAGTCCTTTTCGCTCTAGGACGCATATTTAAGGAGACATGGGCAAAAGAAGTTTTTCATATAAAAATTTCAATTTTTTTAGGTTTTGGGTGGATTTTTCAATTTTTTTGGGTGGTCACGAATTAAAGTCCTTTTCGCTCTAGGACGCTTAGTTTAGGAGATATGGGCAAAAGAAGTTTTTCATATAAAAATTTCAATTTTTTTAGGTTTTGGGTGGATTTTTCAATTTTTTGGGGTAGTCACGAATTAAAGTCCTTTTCGCTCTAGGACGCATATTTAAGGAGATATGGGCAAAAGAAGTTTTTCATATAAAAATTTCAATTTTTTTAGGTTTTGGGTGGATTTTTCAATTTTTTGGGGTAGTCACGAATTAAAGTCCTTTTCGCTCTAGGACGCATATTTAAGGAGATATGGGCAAAAGAAGTTTTTCATATAAAAATTTCAATTTTTTTAGGTTTTGGGTGGATTTTTCAATTTTTTGGGGTAGTCATGAATTAAAGTCCTTTTCGCTCTTGGACGCATATTTAAGGAGATATGGGCAAAAGAAGTTTTTCATATAAAAATTTAAATTTTTTTAGGTTTTGGGTGGATTTTTCAATTTTTTTGGGTGGTCACGAATTAAAGTCCTTTTCGCTCTAGGACGCTTAGTTTAGGAGATATGGGCAAAAGAAGTTTTTCATATAAAAATTTCATTTTTTTTAGGTTTTGGGTGGATTTTTCAATTTTTTGGGGTGGTCACGAATTAAAGTCCTTTTCGCTCTAGGACGCATATTTAAGGAGATATGGGCAAAAGAATTTTTTCATATAAAAATTTCAATTTTTTTAGGTTTTGGGTGGATTTTTCAATTTTTTGGGGTAGTCACGAATTAAAGTCCTTTTCGCTCTAGGACGCATATTTAAGGAGATATGGGCAAAAGAAATTTTTCATATAAAAATTTCAATTTTTTTAGGTTTTGGGTAGATTTTTCAATTTTTTGGGAGTGGTCACGAATTAAAGTCCTTTTCGCTCTAGGACGCTTAGTTTAGGAGATATGGGCAAAAGAAGTTTTTCATATAAAAATTTAAATTTGTGTAGGTTTTGGGTGGATTTTTCAATTTTTTGGGGGTGGTCACGAATTAAAGTCCTTTTCGCTCTAGGACGCTTAGTTTAGGAGATATGGGCAAAAGAAGTTTTTCATATAAAAATTTCAATTTTTTTAGGTTTTGGGTGGATTTTTCAATTTTTTGGGAGTGGTCACGAATTAAAGTCCTTTTCGCTCTAGGACGCTTAGTTTAGGAGATATGGGCAAAAGAAGTTTTTCATATAAAAATTTCAATTTTTTTAGGTTTTTGGTGGATTTTTCAATTTTTTGGGGTAGTCACGAATTAAAGTCCTTTTCGCTCTAGGACGCATATTTAAGGAGATATGGGCAAAATAAGTTTTTCATATAAAAATTTCAATTTTTTTTAGGTTTTGGGTGGATTTTTCAATTTTTTGGGGTAGTCACGAATTAAAGTCCTTTTCGCTCTAGGACGCATATTTAAGGAGATATGGGCAAAAGAAGTTTTTCATATAAAAATTTCAATTTTTTTAGGTTTTGGGTGGATTTTTCAATTTTTTGGGGTAGTCACGAATTAAAGTCCTTTTCGCTCTAGGACGCATATTTAAGGAGATATGGGCAAAAGAAGTTTTTCATATAAAAATTTCAATTATTTTAGGTTTTGGGTGGATTTTTCAATTTTTTGGGGGTGGTCACGAATTAAAGTCCTTTTCGCTCTAGGACGCTTAGTTTAGGAGATATGGGCAAAAGAAGTTTTTCATATAAAAATTTCAATTTTTTTAGGCTTTGGGTGGATTTTTCAATTTTTTGGGGTGGTCACGAATTAAAGTCCTTTTCGCTCTAGGACGCATATTTAAGGAGATATGGGCAAAAGAAGTTTTTAATATAAAAATTTCAATTTTTTTTAGGTTTTGGGTGGATTTTTCAATTTTTTGGGGGTGGTCACGAATTAATGTCCTTTTCGCTCTAGGACGCTTAGTTTAGGAGATATGGGCAAAAGAAGTTTTTCATATAAAAATTTAAATTTTTTTAGGTTTTGGGTGGATTTTTCAATTTTTTGGGGTAGTCACGAATTAAAGTCCTTTTCGCTCTAGGACGCATATTTAAGGAGATATGGGCAAAAGAAGTTTTTCATATAAAAATTTCAATTTTTTTAGGTTTTGGGTGGATTTTTCAATTTTTTGGGGTAGTCACGAATTAAAGTCCTTTTCGCTCTTGGACGCATATTTAAGGAGATATGGGCAAAAGAAGTTTTTCATATAAAAATTTCAATTTTTTAGGTTTTGGGTGGATTTTTCAATTTTTTTGGGTGGTCACGAATTAAAGTCCTTTTCGCTCTAGGACGCATATTTAAGGAGATATGGGCAAAAGAAGTTTTTCATATAAAAATTTTATTTCTTTTAGGTTTTGGGTCGATTTTTCAATTTTTTGGGATGGTCACGAATTAAAGTCCTTTTCGCTCTAGGACGCTTAGTTTAGGAGATATGGGCAAAAGAAGTTTTTCATATAAAAATTTAAATTTTTTTAGGTTTTGGGTGGATTTTTCAATTTTTTGGGGTGGTCACGAATTAAAGTCCTTTTCGCTCTAGGACGCTTAGTTTAGGAGATATGGGCAAATGAAGTTTTTCATATAAAAATTTCAATATTTTTAGGCTTTGGGTGGATTTTTCAATTTTTTGGGGTGGTCACGAATTAAAGTCCTTTTCGCTCTAGGACGCATATTTAAGGAGATATGGGCAAAAGAAGTTTTTCATATAAAAATTTCAATTTTTTTTAGGTTTTGGGTGGATTTTTCAATTTTTTGGGTGGTCGCGAATTAAAGTCCTTTTCGCTCTAGGACGCTAAGTTTAGGAGATATGGGCAAAAGAAGTTTTTCATATAAAAATTTAAATTTTTTTTAGGTTTTGGGTGGATTTTTCAATTTTTTGGGGTGGTCACGAATTAAAGTCCTTTTCGCTCTAGGACGCATATTTAAGGAGATATGGGCAAAAGAAGTTTTTCATATAAAAATTTCAATTTTTTTAGGTTTTGGGTGGATTTTTCAATTTTTTGTGGTAGTCACGAATTAAAGTCCTTTTCGCTCTAGGACGCATATTTAAGGAGATATGGGCAAAAGCAGTTTTTCATATAAAAATTTCAATTTTTTTAGGTTTTGGGTGGATTTTTCAATTTTTTTGGGTGGTCACGAATTAAAGTCCTATTCGCTCTAGGACGCTTAGTTTAGGAGATATGGACAAAAGAAGTTTTTCATATAAAAATTTAAATTTTTTTAGGTTTTGGGTGGATTTTTCAATTTTTTGGGGTGGTCACGAATTAAAGTCCTTTTCGCTCTAGGACGCATATTTAAGGAGATATGGGCAAAATAAGTTTTTCATATAAAAATTTCAATTTTTTTTAGGTTTTGGGTGGATTTTTCAATTTTTTGGGGTAGTCACGAATTAAAGTCCTTTTCGCTCTAGGACGCATATTTAAGGAGATATGGGCAAAAGAAGTTTTTCATATAAAAATTTCAATTTTTTTAGGTTTTGGGTGGATTTTTAAATTTTTTGGGGTAGTCACGAATTAAAGTCCTTTTCGCTCTAGGACGCATATTTAAGGAGATATGGGCAAAAGAAGTTTTTCATATAAAAATTTCAATTTTTTTAGGTTTTGGGTGGATTTTTCAATTTTTTTGGGTGGTCACGAATTAAAGTCCTTTTCGCTCTAGGACGCTTAGTTTAGGAGATATGGGCAAAAGAAGTTTTTCATATAAAAATTTCAATTTTTTTAGGCTTTGGGTGGATTTTTCAATTTTTTGGGGTGGTCACGAATTAAAGTCCTTTTCGCTCTAGGACGCATATTTAAGGAGATATGGGCAAAAGAAGTTTTTAATATAAAAATTTCAATTTTTTTTAGGTTTTGGGTGGATTTTTAAATTTTTTGGGGGTGGTCACGAATTAATGTCCTTTTCGCTCTAGGACGCTTAGTTTAGGAGATATGGGCAAAAGAAGTTTTTCATATAAAAATTTAAATTTTTTTAGGTTTTGGGTGGATTTTTCAATTTTTTGGGGTAGTCACGAATTAAAGTCCTTTTCGCTCTAGGACGCATATTTAAGGAGATATGGGCAAAAGAAGTTTTTCATATAAAAATTTCAATTTTTTTAGGTTTTGGGTGGATTTTTCAATTTTTTGGGGTAGTCACGAATTAAAGTCCTTTTCGCTCTAGGACGCATATTTAAGGAGATATGGGCAAAAGAAGTTTTTCATATAAAAATTTCAATTTTTTTAGGTTTTCGGTCGATTTTTCAATTTTTTGGGGTGGTCACGAATTAAAGTCCTTTTCGCTCTAGGACGCTTAGTTTAGGAGATATGGTCAAAAGAAGTTTTTCATATAAAAATTTCAATTTTTTAGGTTTTGGGTGGATTTTTCAATTTTTTGGGGTGGTCACGAATTAAAGTCCTTTTCGCTCTAGGCCGCATATTTAAGGAGATATGGGCAAAAGAAGTTTTTCATATAAAATTTTCAATTTTTTTGGGTGGTCACGAATTAAAGTCCTTTTCGCTCTAGGACGCTTAGTTTAGGCGATATGGGCAAAAGAAGTTTTTCATATAAAAATTTCAATTTTTTTAGGTTTTGGGTGGATTTTTCAATTTTTTGGGGGTGGTCACGAATTAAAGTCCTTTTCGCTCTAGGACGCTTAGTTTAGGAGATATGGGCAAATGAAGTTTTTCATATAAAAATTTCAATATTTTTAGGCTTTGGGTGGATTTTTCAATTTTTTGGGGTGGTCACGAATTAAAGTCTTTTTCGCTCTAGGACGCATATTTAAGGAGATATGGGCAAAAGAAGTTTTTCATATAAAAATTTCAATTTTTTTTAGGTTTTGGGTGGATTTTTCAATTTTTTGGGGTGGTCACGAATTATCGTCCTTTTCGCTCTAGGACGCTTAGTTTAGGAGATATGGGCAAAAGAAGTTTTTCATATAAAAATTTCAATTTTTTTAGGTTTTGGGTGGATTTTTCAATTTTTGGGGTAGTCACGAATTAAAGTCCTTTTCGCTCTAGGACGCATATTTAAGGAGATATGGGCAAAAGAAGTTTTTCATATAAAAATTTCAATTTTTTTAGGTTTTGGGTGGATTTTTCAATTTTTTGGGGTAGTCACGAATTAAAGTCCTTTTCGCTCTAGGACGCATATTTAAGGAGATATGGGCAAAAGAAGTTTTTCATATAAAAATTTAAATTTTTTTAGGTTTTGGGTCGATTTTTCAATTTTTTGGGGTGGTCACGAATTAAAGTCCTTTTCGCTCTAGGCCGCATATTTAAGGAGATATGGGCAAAAGAAGTTTTTCATATAAAAATTTAAATTTTTTTAGGTTTTGGGTGGATTTTTCAATTTTTTGGGGTGGTCACGAATTAAAGTCCTTTTCGCTCTAGGCCGCATATTTAAGGAGATATGGGCAAAAGAAGTTTTTCATATAAAATTTTCAATTTTTTTAGGTTTTGGGTGGATTTTTCAATTTTTTTGGGTGGTCACGAATTAAAGTCCTTTTCGCTCTAGGACGCTTAGTTTAGGAGATATGGGCAAAAGAAGTTTTTCATATAAAAATTTAAATTTTTTTAGGTTTTGGGTGGATTTTTCAATTTTTTGGGGGTGGTCACGAATTAAAGTCCTTTTCGCTCTAGGACGCTTAGTTTAGGAGATATGGGCAAAAGAAGTTTTTCATATAAAAATTTCAATTTTTTTAGGTTTTGGGTGGATTTTTCAATTTTTTGGGGTGGTCACGAATTATCGTCCTTTTCGCTCTAGGACGCTTAGTTTAGGAGATATGGGCAAAAGAAGTTTTTCATATAAAAATTTAAATTTGTGTAGGTTTTGGGTGGATTTTTCAATTTTTTGGGGGTGGTCACGAATTAAAGTCCTTTTCGCTCTAGGACGCATATTTAAGGAGATATGGGCAAAAGAAGTTTTTCATATAAAAATTTCAATTTTTTTAGGATTTGGGTGGATTTTTCAATTTTTTGGGGGTAGTCACGAATTAAAGTCCTTTTCGCTCTAGGACGCTTAGTTTAGGAGATATGGGCAAAAGAAGTTTTTCATATAAAAATTTCAATTTTTTTAGGTTTTGGGTGGATTTTTCAATTTTTTTGGGTGGTCACGAATTAAAGTCCTTTTCGCTCTAGGACGCTTGGTTTAGGAGATATGGGCAAAAGAAGTTTTTCATATAAAAATTTAAATTTTTTTAGGTTTTGGGTGGATTTTTAAATTTTTTGGGGTGGTCACGAATTAAAGTCCTTTTCGCTCTAGGACGCATATTTAAGGAGATATGGGCAAAAGAAGTTTTTCATATAAAAATTTCAATTTTTTTAGGTTTTGGGTGGATTTTTCAATTTTTTGGGGTAGTCACGAATTAAAGTCCTTTTCGCTCTTGGACGCATATTTAAGGAGATATGGGCAAAAGAAGTTTTTCATATAAAAATTTCAATTTTTTTAGGTTTTGGGTGGATTTTTCAATTTTTTTGGGTGGTCACGAATTAAAGTCCTTTTCGCTCTAGGACGCATATTTAAGGAGATATGGGCAAAAGAAGTTTTTCATATAAAAATTTAATTTTTTTTAGGTTTTGGGTCGATTTTTCAATTTTTTGGGATGGTCACGAATTAAAGTCCTTTTCGCTCTAGGACGCTTAGTTTAGGAGATATGGGCAAAAGAAGTTTTTCATATAAAAATTTAAATTTTTTTAGGTTTTGGGTGGATTTTTCAATTTTTTGGGGTGGTCACGAATTAAAGTCCTTTTCGCTCTAGGACGCTTAGTTTAGGAGATATGGGCAAATGAAGTTTTTTATATAAAAATTTCAATATTTTTAGGCTTTGGGTGGATTTTTCAATTTTTTGGGGTGGTCACGAATTAAAGTCCTTTTCGCTCTAGGACGCATATTTAAGGAGATATGGGCAAAAGAAGTTTTTCATATAAAAATTTCAATTTTTTTTAGGTTTTGGGTGGATTTTTCAATTTTTTGGGTGGTCGCGAATTAAAGTCCTTTTCGCTCTAGGACGCTCAGTTTAGGAGATATGGGCAAAAGAAGTTTTTCATATAAAAATTTAAATTTTTTTTAGGTTTTGGGTGGATTTTTCAATTTTTTGGGGGTGGTCACGAATTAAAGTCCTTTTCGCTCTAGGACGCTTAGTTTAGGAGATATGGGCAAAAGAAGTTTTTCATATAAAAATTTCAATTTTTTTAGGTTTTGGGTGGATTTTTCAATTTTTTGGGGTGGTCACGAATTAAAGTCCTTTTCGCTCTAGGACGCATATTTAAGGAGATATGGGCAAAAGAAGTTTTTCATATAAAAATTTCAATTTTTTTAGGTTTTGGGTGGATTTTTCAATTTTTTGTGGTAGTCACGAATTAAAGTCCTTTTCGCTCTAGGACGCATATTTAAGGAGATATGGGCAAAAGAAGTTTTTCATATAAAAATTTCAATTTTTTTAGGTTTTGGGTGGATTTTTCAATTTTTTTGGGTGGTCACGAATTAAAGTCCTATTCGCTCTAGGACGCTTAGTTTAGGAGATATGGACAAAAGAAGTTTTTCATATAAAAATTTCAATTTTTTTAGGTTTTGGGTGGATTTTTCAATTTTTTGGGGTGGTCACGAATTAAAGTCCTTTTCGCTCTAGGACGCATATTTAAGGAGATATGGGCAAAATAAGTTTTTCATATAAAAATTTCAATTTTTTTTAGGTTTTGGGTGGATTTTTCAATTTTTTGGGGTAGTCACGAATTAAAGTCCTTTTCGCTCTAGGACGCATATTTAAGGAGATATGGGCAAAAGAAGTTTTTCATATAAAAATTTCAATTTTTTTAGGTTTTGGGTGGATTTTTAAATTTTTTGGGGTAGTCACGAATTAAAGTCCTTTTCGCTCTAGGACGCATATTTAAGGAGATATGGGCAAAAGAAGTTTTTCATATAAAAATTTCAATTTTTTTAGGTTTTGGGTGGATTTTTCAATTTTTTTGGGTGGTCACGAATTAAAGTCCTTTTCGCTCTAGGACGCTTAGTTTAGGAGATATGGGCAAAAGAAGTTTTTCATATAAAAATTTCAATTTTTTTAGGCTTTGGGTGGATTTTTCAATTTTTTGGGGTGGTCACGAATTAAAGTCCTTTTCGCTCTAGGACGCATATTTAAGGAGATATGGGCAAAAGAAGTTTTTAATATAAAAATTTCAATTTTTTTTAGGTTTTGGGTGGATTTTTCAATTTTTTGGGGGTGGTCACGAATTAATGTCCTTTTCGCTCTAGGACGCTTAGTTTAGGAGATATGGGCAAAAGAAGTTTTTCATATAAAAATTTAAATTTTTTTAGGTTTTGGGTGGATTTTTCAATTTTTTGGGGTAGTCACGAATTAAAGTCCTTTTCGCTCTAGGACGCATATTTAAGGAGATATGGGCAAAAGAAGTTTTTAATATAAAAATTTCAATTTTTTTTAGGTTTTGGGTGGATTTTTCAATTTTTTGGGGGTGGTCACGAATTAATGTCCTTTTCGCTCTAGGACGCTTAGTTTAGGAGATATGGGCAAAAGAAGTTTTTCATATAAAAATTTAAATTTTTTTAGGTTTTGGGTGGATTTTTCAATTTTTTGGGGTAGTCACGAATTAAAGTCCTATTCGCTCTAGGACGCATATTTAAGGAGATATGGGCAAAAGAAGTTTTTCATATAAAAATTTCAATTTTTTTAGGTTTTGGGTGGATTTTTCAATTTTTTGGGGTAGTCACGAATTAAAGTCCTTTTCGCTCTAGGACGCATATTTAAGGAGATATGGGCAAAAGAAGTTTTTCATATAAAAATTTCAATTTTTTTAGGTTTTCGGTCGATATTTCAATTTTTTGGGGTGGTCACGAATTAAAGTCCTTTTCGCTCTAGGACGCTTAGTTTAGGAGATATGGTCAAAAGAAGTTTTTCATATAAAAATTTCAATTTTTTAGGTTTTGGGTGGATTTTTCAATTTTTTGGGGTGGTCACGAATTAAAGTCCTTTTCGCTCTAGGCCGCATATTTAAGGAGATATGGGCAAAAGAAGTTTTTCATATAAAATTTTCAATTTTTTTGGGTGGTCACGAATTAAAGTCCTTTTCGCTCTAGGACGCTTAGTTTAGGCGATATGGGCAAAAGAAGTTTTTCATATAAAAATTTCAATTTTTTTAGGTTTTGGGTGGATTTTTCAATTTTTTGGGGGTGGTCACGAATTAAAGTCCTTTTCGCTCTAGGACGCTTAGTTTAGGAGATATGGGCAAATGAAGTTTTTCATATAAAAATTTCAATATTTTTAGGCTTTGGGTGGATTTTTCAATTTTTTGGGGTGGTCACGAATTAAAGTCTTTTTCGCTCTAGGACGCATATTTAAGGAGATATGGGCAAAAGAAGTTTTTCATATAAAAATTTCAATTTTTTTTAGGTTTTGGGTGGATTTTTCAATTTTTTGGGGTGGTCACGAATTATCGTCCTTTTCGCTCTAGGACGCTTAGTTTAGGAGATATGGGCAAAAGAAGTTTTTCATATAAAAATTTCAATTTTTTTAGGTTTTGGGTGGATTTTTCAATTTTTTGGGGTAGTCACGAATTAAAGTCCTTTTCGCTCTAGGACGCATATTTAAGGAGATATGGGCAAAAGAAGTTTTTGATATAAAAATTTCAATTTTTTTAGGTTTTGGGTGGATTTTTCAATTTTTTGGGGTAGTCACGAATTAAAGTCCTTTTCGCTCTAGGACGCATATTTAAGGAGATATGGGCAAAAGAAGTTTTTCATATAAAAATTTAAAGTTTTTTAGGTTTTGGGTCGATTTTTCAATTTTTTGGGGTGGTCACGAATTAAAGTCCTTTTCGCTCTAGGCCGCATATTTAAGGAGATATGGGCAAAAGAAGTTTTTCATATAAAAATTTAAATTTTTTTAGGTTTTGGGTGGATTTTTCAATTTTTTGGGGTGGTCACGAATTAAAGTCCTTTTCGCTCTAGGCCGCATATTTAAGGAGATATGGGCAAAAGAAGTTTTTCATATAAAATTTTCAATTTTTTTAGGTTTTGGGTGGATTTTTCAATTTTTTTGGGTGGTCACGAATTAAAGTCCTTTTCGCTCTAGGACGCTTAGTTTAGGAGATATGGGCAAAAGAAGTTTTTCATATAAAAATTTAAATTTTTTTAGGTTTTGGGTGGATTTTTCAATTTTTTGGGGGTGGTCACGAATTAAAGTCCTTTTCGCTCTAGGACGCTTAGTTTAGGAGATATGGGCAAAAGAAGTTTTTCATATAAAAATTTCAATTTTTTTAGGTTTTGGGTGGATTTTTCAATTTTTTGGGGTGGTCACGAATTATCGTCCTTTTCGCTCTAGGACGCTTAGTTTAGGAGATATGGGCAAAAGAAGTTTTTCATATAAAAATTTAAATTTGTGTAGGTTTTGGGTGGATTTTTCAATTTTTTGGGGGTGGTCACGAATTAAAGTCCTTTTCGCTCTAGGACGCTTAGTTTAGGAGATATGGGCAAAAGAAGTTTTTCATATAAAAATTTAAATTTTTTTAGGTTTTGGGTGGATTTTTAAATTTTTTGGGGGTGGTCACGAATTAAAGTCCTTTTCGCTCTAGGACGCATATTTAAGGAGATATGGGCAAAAGAAGTTTTTAATATAAAAATTTCAATTTTTTTTAGGTTTTGGGTGGATTTTTCAATTTTTTGGGGGTGGTCACGAATTAATGTCCTTTTCGCTCTAGGACGCTTAGTTTAGGAGATATGGGCAAAAGAAGTTTTTCATATAAAAATTTAAATTTTTTTAGGTTTTGGGTGGATTTTTCAATTTTTTGGGGTAGTCTCGAATTAAAGTCCTTTTCGCTCTAGGACGCATATTTAAGGAGATATGGGCAAAAGAAGTTTTTCATATAAAAATTTCAATTTTTTTAGGTTTTGGGTGGATTTTTCAATTTTTTGGGGTAGTCACGAATTAAAGTCCTTTTCGCTCTAGGACGCATATTTAAGGAGATATGGGCAAAAGAAGTTTTTCATATAAAAATTTCAATTTTTTTAGGTTTTCGGTCGATTTTTCAATTTTTTGGGGTGGTCACGAATTAAAGTCCTTTTCGCTCTAGGACGCTTAGTTTAGGAGATATGGTCAAAAGAAGTTTTTCATATAAAAATTTCAATTTTTTAGGTTTTGGGTGGATTTTTCAATTTTTTGGGGTGGTCACGAATTAAAGTCCTTTTCGCTCTAGGCCGCATATTTAAGGAGATATGGGCAAAAGAAGTTTTTCATATAAAATTTTCAATTTTTTTGGGTGGTCACGAATTAAAGTCCTTTTCGCTCTAGGACGCATATTTAAGGAGATATGGGCAAAAGAAGTTTTTGATATAAAAATTTCAATTTTTTTAGGTTTTGGGTGGATTTTTCAATTTTTTGTGGTAGTCACGAATTAAAGTCCTTTTCGCTCTAGGACGCATATTTAAGGAGATATGGGCAAAAGAAGTTTTTCATATAAAAATTTAAATTTTTTTAGGTTTTGGGTCGATTTTTCAATTTTTTGGGGTGGTCACGAATTAAAGTCCTTTTCGCTCTAGGCCGCATATTTAAGGAGATATGGGCAAAAGAAGTTTTTCATATAAAAATTTAAATTTTTTTAAGGTTTTGGGTGGATTTTTCAATTTTTTTGGGTGGTCACGAATTAAAGTCCTTTTCGCTCTAGGACGCTTAGTTTAGGAGATATGGGCAAAAGAAGTTTTTCATATAAAAATTTAAATTTTTTTAGGTTTTGGGTGGATTTTTCAATTTTTTGGGGGTGGTCACGAATTAAAGTCCTTTTCGCTCTAGGACGCTTAGTTTAGGAGATATGGGCAAAAGAAGTTTTTCATATAAAAATTTCAATTTTTTTAGGTTTTGGGTGGATTTTTCAATTTTTAGGGGTGGTCACGAATTATCGTCCTTTTCGCTCTAGGACGCTTAGTTTAGGAGATATGGGCAAAAGAAGTTTTTCATATAAAAATTTAAATTTGTGTAGGTTTTGGGTGGATTTTTCAATTTTTTGGGGGTGGTCACGAATTAAAGTCCTTTTCGCTCTAGGACGCTTAGTTTAGGAGATATGGGCAAAAGAAGTTTTTCATATAAAAATTTCAATTTTTTTAGGTTTTGGGTGGATTTTTCAATTTTTTGGGGGTGGTCACGAATTAAAGTCCTTTTCGCTCTAGGACGCATATTTAAGGAGATATGGGCAAAAGAAGTTTTTCATATAAAAATTTAAATTTTTTTAGGTTTTGGGTGGATTTTTCAATTTTTTGGGGTGGTCACGAATTAAAGTCCTTTTCGCTCTAGGACGCATATTTAAGGAGATATGGGCAAAAGAAGTTTTTCATATAAAAATTTCAATTTTTTTAGGTTTTGGGTGGATTTTTCAATTTTTTTGGGTGGTCACGAATTAAAGTCCTTTTCGCTCTAGGACGCTTGGTTTAGGAGATATGGGCAAAAGAAGTTTTTCATATAAAAATTTCAATTTTTTTAGGTTTTGGGTGGATTTTTAAATTTTTTGGGGTGGTCACGAATTAAAGTCCTTTTCGCTCTAGGACGCATATTTAAGGAGATATGGGCAAAATAAGTTTTTCATATAAAAATTTCAATTTTTTTTAGGTTTTGGGTGGATTTTTCAATTTTTTGGGGTGGTCACGAATTATCGTTTTTTTCGCTCTAGGACGCTTAGTTTAGGAGATATGGGCAAAAGAAGTTTTTCATATAAAAATTTCAATTTTTTTAGGTTTTGGGTGGATTTTTCAATTTTTTGGGGTGGTCACGAATTATCGTCCTTTTCGCTCTAGGACGCTTAGTTTAGGAGATATGGGCAAAAGAAGTTTTTCATATAAAAATTTCAATTTTTTTAGGTTTTGGGTGGATTTTTAAATTTTTTGCGGTGGTCACGAATTAAAGTCCTTTTCGCTCTAGGACGCATATTTAAGGATATAGGCAAAATAAGTTTTTCGTATAAAAATTTCAATTTTTTTAGGTTTTGGGTGGATTTTTCAATTTTTTGGGGTGGTCACGAATTATCGTCCTTTTCGCTCTAGGACGCTTAGTTTAGGAGATATGGGCAAAAGAAGTTTTTCATATAAAAATTTCATTTTTTTTAGGTTTTGGGTGGATTTTTCAATTTTTTGGGGTGGTCACGAATTAAAGTCTTTTTCGCTCTAGGACGCATATTTAAGGAGATATGGGCAAAAGAAGTTTTTCATATAAAAATTCAATTTTTTTTAGGTTTTGGGTGGATTTTTCAATTTTTTGGGGTAGTCACGAATTAAAGTCCTTTTCGCTCTAGGACGCATATTTAAGGAGATATGGGCAAAAGAAGTTTTTCATATAAAAATTTCAATTTTTTTAGGCTTTGGGTGGATTTTTCAATTTTTTGGCGTGGTCACGAATGAAAGTCCTTTTCGCTCTAGGACGCATATTTAAGGAGATATGGGCAAAAGAAGTTTTTCATATAAAAATTTCAATTTTTTTAGGTTTTGGGTGGATTTTTCAATTTTTTTGGGTGGTCACGAATTAAAGTCCTTTTCGCTCTATGACGCTTAGTTTAGGAGATATGGGCAAAAGAAGTTTTTCATATAAAAATTTCAATTTTTTTAGGTTTTGGGTGGATTTTTCAATTTTTTTGGGGTGGTCGCGAATTAAAGTCCTTTTCGCTCTAGGACGCTAAGTTTAGGAGATATGGGCAAAAGAAGTTTTTCATATAAAAATTTCAATTTTTTTAGGTTTTGGGTGGATTTTTCAATTTTTTTGGGTGGTCACGAATTAAAGTCCTTTTCGCTCTAGGACGCTTAGTTTAGGAGATATGGGCAAAAGAAGTTTTTCATATAAAAATTTCAATTTTTTTAGGTTTTGGGTGGATTTTTCAATTTTTTTGGGTGGTCACGAATTAAAGTTCTTTTCGCTCTAGGACGCTTAGTTTAGGAGATATGGGCAAAAGAAGTTTTTCATATAAAAATTTCAATTTTTTTATTTAAGGAGATATTGCAAAGGAGATATGGGCAAAAGAAGTTTTTCATATAAAAATTTCAATTTTTTTAGGTTTTGGGTGGATTTTTCAATTTTTTTGGGTGGTCACGAATTAAAGTCCTTTTCGCTCTAGGACGCATATTTAAGGAGATATGGGCAAAAGAAGTTTTTCATATAAAAATTTCAATTTTTTTAGGTTTTGGGTGGATTTTTCAATTTTTTGGGGTAGTCACGAATTAAAGTCCTTTTCGCTCTTGGACGCATATTTAAGGAGATATGGGCAAAAGAAGTTTTTCATATAAAAATTTCAATTTTTTTAGGTTTTGGGTGGATTTTTCAATTTTTTTGGGTGGTCACGAATTAAAGTCCTTTTCGCTCTAGGACGCATATTTAAGGAGATATGGGCAAAAGAAGTTTTTCATATAAAAATTTAAATTTTTTTAGGTTTTGGGTCGATTTTTCAATTTTTTGGGGTGGTCACGAATTAAAGTCCTTTTCGCTCTAGGACGCTTAGTTTAGGAGATATGGGCAAAAGAAGTTTTTCATATAAAAATTTCAATTTTTTTAGGTTTTGGGTGGATTTTTCAATTTTTTGGGGTGGTCACGAATTATCGTCCTTTTCGCTCTAGGACGCTTAGTTTAGGAGATATGGACAAAAGAAGTTTTTCATATAAAAATTTAAATTTTTTTAGGTTTTGGGTGGATTTTTCAATTTTTTGGGGTGGTCACGAATTAAAGTCCTTTTCGCTCTAGGACGCATATTTAAGGAGATATGGGCAAAATAAGTTTTTCATATAAAAATTTCAATTTTTTTTAGGTTTTGGGTGGATTTTTCAATTTTTTGGGGTAGTCACGAATTAAAGTCCTTTTCGCTCTAGGACGCATATTTAAGGAGATATGGGCAAAAGAAGTTTTTCATATAAAAATTTCAATTTTTTTAGGTTTTCGGACGATTTTTCAATTTTTTGGGGTGGTCACGAATTAAAGTCCTTTTCGCTCTAGGACGCTTAGTTTAGGAGATATGGTCAAAAGAAGTTTTTCATATAAAAATTTCAATTTTTTTGGTTTTGGGTGGATTTTTCAATTTTTTGGGGTGGTCACGAATTAAAGTCCTTTTCGCTCTAGGCCGCATATTTAAGGAGATATGGGCAAAAGAAGTTTTTCATATAAAATTTTCAATTTTTTTGGGTGGTCACGAATTAAAGTCCTTTTCGATATGGGCAAAAGAAGTTTTTCATATAAAAATTTCAATTTTTTTAGGTTTTGGGTGGATTTTTCAATTTTTTGGGGGTGGTCACGAATTAAAGTCCTTTTCGCTCTAGGACGCTTAGTGTAGGAGATATGGGCAAATGAAGTTTTTCATATAAAAATTTCAATATTTTTAGGCTTTGGGTGGATTTTTCAATTTTTTGGGGTGGTCACGAATTAAAGTCCTTTTCGCTCTAGGACGCATATTTAAGGAGATATGGGCAAAAGAAGTTTTTCATATAAAAATTTCAATTTTTTTTAGGTTTTGGGTGGATTTTTCAATTTTTTGGGGTGGTCACGAATTATCGTCCTTTTCGCTCTAGGACGCTTAGTTTAGGAGATATGGGCAAAAGAAGTTTTTCATATAAAAATTTCAATTTTTTTAGGTTTTGGGTGGATTTTTCAATTTTTTGGGGTAGTCACGAATTAAAGTCCTTTTCGCTCTAGGACGCATATTTAAGGAGATATGGGCAAAAGAAGTTTTTCATATAAAAATTTCAATTTTTTTAGGTTTTGGGTGGATTTTTCAATTTTTTGGGGTAGTCACGAATTAAAGTCCTTTTCGCTCTAGGACGCATATTTAAGGAGATATGGGCAAAAGAAGTTTTTCATATAAAAATTTAAATTTTTTTAGGTTTTGGGTCGATTTTTCAATTTTTTGGGGTGGTCACGAATTAAAGTCCTTTTCGCTCTAGGCCGCATATTTAAGGAGATATGGGCAAAAGAAGTTTTTCATATAAAATTTTCAATTTTTTTAGGTTTTGGGTGGATTTTTCAATTTTTTTGGGTGGTCACGAATTAAAGTCCTTTTCGCTCTAGGACGCTTAGTTTAGGAGATATGGGCAAAAGAAGTTTTTCATATAAAAATTTAAATTTTTTTAGGTTTTGGGTGGATTTTTCAATTTTTTGGGGTGGTCACGAATTAAAGTCCTTTTCGCTCTAGGACGCATATTTAAGGAGATATGGGCAAAAGAAGTTTTTCATATAAAAATTTCAATTTTTTTTAGGTTTTGGGTGGATTTTTCAATTTTTTGGGGTGGTCACGAATTATCGTCCTTTTCGCTCTAGGACGCTTAGTTTAGGAGATATGGGCAAAAGAAGTTTTTCATATAAAAATTTCAATTTTTTTAGGTTTTGGGTGGATTTTTCAATTTTTTGGGGTAGTCACGAATTAAAGTCCTTTTCGCTCTAGGACGCATATTTAAGGAGATATGGGCAAAAGAAGTTTTTCATATAAAAATTTCAATTTTTTTAGGTTTTGGGTGGATTTTTCAATTTTTTGGGGTAGTCACGAATTAAAGTCCTTTTCGCTCTAGGACGCATATTTAAGGAGATATGGGCAAAAGAAGTTTTTCATATAAAAATTTAAATTTTTTTAGGTTTTGGGTCGATTTTTCAATTTTTTGGGGTGGTCACGAATTAAAGTCCTTTTCGCTCTAGGCCGCATATTTAAGGAGATATGGGCAAAAGAAGTTTTTCATATAAAATTTTCAAGTTTTTTAGGTTTTGGGTGGATTTTTCAATTTTTTTGGGTGGTCACGAATTAAAGTCCTTTTCGCTCTAGGACGCTTAGTTTAGGAGATATGGGCAAAAGAAGTTTTTCATATAAAAATTTAAATTTTTTTAGGTTTTGGGTGGATTTTTCAATTTTTTGGGGTGGTCACGAATTAAAGTCCTTTTCGCTCTAGGACGCATATTTAAGGAGATATGGGCAAAAGAAGTTTTTCATATAAAAATTTCAATTTTTTTTAGGTTTTGGGTGGATTTTTCAATTTTTTGGGGTGGTCACGAATTATCGTCCTTTTCGCTCTAGGACGCTTAGTTTAGGAGATATGGGCAAAAGAAGTTTTTCATATAAAAATTTCAATTTTTTTAGGTTTTGGGTGGATTTTTCAATTTTTTGGGGTAGTCACGAATTAAAGTCCTTTTCGCTCTAGGACGCATATTTAAGGAGATATGGGCAAAAGAAGTTTTTCATATAAAAATTTCAATTTTTTTAGGTTTTGGGTGGATTTTTCAATTTTTTGGGGTAGTCACGAATTAAAGTCCTTTTCGCTCTAGGACGCATATTTAAGGAGATATGGGCAAAAGAAGTTTTTCATATAAAAATTTAAATTTTTTTAGGTTTTGGGTGGATTTTTCAATTTTTTGGGGTGGTCACGAATTAAAGTCCTTTTCGCTCTAGGCCGCATATTTAAGGAGATATGGGCAAAAGAAGTTTTTCATATAAAATTTTCAATTTTTTTAGGTTTTGGGTGGATTTTTCAATTTTTTTGGGTGGTCACGAATTAAAGTCCTTTTCGCTCTAGGACGCTTAGTTTAGGAGATATGGGCAAAAGAAGTTTTTCATATAAAAATTTAAATTTTTTTAGGTTTTGGGTGATTTTTCAATTTTTTGGGGGTGGTCACGAATTAAAGTCCTTTTCGCTCTAGGACGCTTAGTTTAGGAGATATGGGCAAAAGAAGTTTTTCATATAAAAATTTCAATTTTTTTAGGTTTTGGGTGGATTTTTCAATTTTTTGGAGTGGTCACGAATTATCGTCCTTTTCGCTCTAGGACGCTTAGTTTAGGAGATATGGGCAAAAGAAGTTTTTCATATAAAAATTTAAATTTGTGTAGGTTTTGGGTGGATTTTTCAATTTTTTGGGGTGGTCACGAATTATCGTCCTTTTCGCTCTAGGACGCTTAGTTTAGGAGATATGGGCAAAAGAAGTTTTTCATATAAAAATTTAAATTTTTTTAGGTTTTGGGTGGATTTTTCAATTTTTTGGGTGGTCGCGAATTAAAGTCCTTTTCGCTCTAGGACGCTAAGTTTAGGAGATATGGGCAAAAGAAGTTTTTCATATAAAAATTTCAATTTTTTTAGGTTTTGGGTGGATTTTTCAATTTTTTGTGGTAGTCACGAATTAAAGTCCTTTTCGCTCTAGGACGCATATTTAAGGAGATATGGGCAAAAGAAGTTTTTCATATAAAAATTTCAATTTTTTTAGGTTTTGGGTGGATTTTTCAATTTTTTTGGGTGGTCACGAATTAAAGTCCTATTCGCTCTAGGACGCTTAGTTTAGGAGATATGGACAAAAGAAGTTTTTCATATAAAAATTTAAATTTTTTTAGGTTTTGGGTGGATTTTTCAATTTTTTGGGGTGGTCACGAATTATCGTCCTTTTCGCTCTAGGACGCTTAGTTTAGGAGATATGGGCAAAAGAAGTTTTTCATATAAAAATTTAAATTTTTTTAGGTTTTGGGTGGATTTTTCAATTTTTTGGGGGTGGTCACGAATTAAAGTCCTTTTCGCTCTAGGACGCATATTTAAGGAGATATGGGCAAAAGAAGTTTTTCATATAAAAATTTCAATTTTTTTAGGTTTTGGGTGGATTTCTCAATTTTTTGGGGGTAGTCACGAATTAAAGTCCTTTTCGCTCTAGGACGCATATTTAAGGAGATATGGGCAAAAGAAGTTTTTCATATAAAAATTTCAATTTTTTTTAGGTTTTGGGTGGATTTTTCAATTTTTTTGGGTGGTCACGAATTAAAGTCCTTTTCGCTCTAGGACGCTTGGTTTAGGAGATATGGGCAAAAGAAGTTTTTCATATAAAAATTTCAATTTTTTTAGGTTTTGGGTGGATTTTTAAATTTTTTGGTAGTCACGAATTAAAGTCCTTTTCGCTCTAGGACGCATATTTAAGGAGATATGGGCAAAAGAAGTTTTTCATATAAAAATTTCAATTTTTTTAGGTTTTGGGTGGATTTTTCAATTTTTTTGGGTGGTCACGAATTAAAGTCCTTTTCGCTCTATGACGCTTAGTTTAGGAGATATGGGCAAAAGAAGTTTTTCATATAAAAATTTCAATTTTTTTAGGTTTTGGGTGGATTTTTCAATTTTTTTGGGGTGGTCGCGAATTAAAGTCCTTTTCGCTCTAGGACGCTAAGTTTAGGAGATATGGGCAAAAGAAGTTTTTCATATAAAAACATTTAAATTTTTTTAGGTTTTGGGTGGATTTTTCAATTTTTTTGGGTGGTCACGAATTAAAGTCCTTTTCGCTCTAGGACGCTTAGTTTAGGAGATATGGGCAAAAGAAGTTTTTCATATAAAATTTTCAATTTTTTTAGGTTTTGGGTGGATTTTTCAAATTTTTGGGGGTGGTCACGAATTAAAGTTCTTTTCGCTCTAGGACGCTTAGTTTAGGAGATATGGGCAAAAGAAGTTTTTCATATAAAAATTTCAATTTTTTTATTTAAGGAGATATTGCAAAGGAGATATGGGCAAAAGAAGTTTTTCATATAAAAATTTCAATTTTTTTAGGTTTTGGGTGGATTTTGCAATTTTTTGGGGTAGTCACGAATTAAAGTCCTTTTCGCTCTAGGACGCATATTTAAGGAGATATGGGCAAAAGAAGTTTTTCATATAAAAATTTCAATTTTTTTAGGTTTGGGTGGATTTTTCAATTTTTTTGGGTGGTCACGAATTAAAGTCCTTTTCGCTCTACGACGCTTAGTTTAGGAGATATGGGCAAAAGAAGCTTTTCATATAAAAATTTCAATTTTTTAGGTTTTGGGTGGATTTTTCAATGTTTTGGGGTAGTCACGAATTAAAGTCCTTTTCGCTCTAGGCCGCATATTTAAGGAGATATGGGCAAAAGAAGTTTTTCATATAAAAATTTCAATTTTTTTAGGTTTTGGGTGGATTTTTCAATTTTTTTGGGTGGTCACGAATTAAAGTCCTTTTCGCTCTAGGACGCTTAGTTTAGGAGATATGGGCAAAAGAAGTTTTTCATATAAAAATTTCAATTTTTTTTAGGTTTTGGGTGGATTTTCCAATTTTTTGGGGTGGTCACGAATTATCGTCCTTTTCGCTCTAGGACGCTTAGTTTAGGAGATATGGGCAAAAGAAGTTTTTCATATAAAAATTTCAATTTTTTAGGTTTGGGTGGATTTTTCAATTTTTTTGGGTGGTCACGAATTAAAGTCCTTTTCGCTCTATGACGCTTAGTTTAGGAGATATGGGCAAAAGAAGTTTTTCATATAAAAATTTTAATTTTTTTAGGTTTTGGGTGGATTTTTCAATTTTTTTGGGTGGTCACGAATTAAAGTCCTTTTCGCTCTAGGACGCTTAGTTTAGGAGATATGGGCAAAAGAAGTTTTTCATATAAAAAGTCCTTTTCGCTCTAGGACGCTTAGTTTAGGAGATATGGGCAAAAGAAGTTTTTCATATAAAAATTTAAATTTTTTTAGGTTTTGGGTGGATTTTTCAATTTTTTGGGGGTGGTCACGAATTAAAGTCCTTTTCGCTCTAGGACGCTTAGTTTAGGAGATATGGGCAAAAGAAGTTTTTCATATAAAAATTTCACTTTTTTTAGGTTTTGGGTGGATTTTTCAATTTTTTGGGGTGGTCACGAATTAAAGTCCTTTTCGCTCTAGGACGCTTAGTTTAGGAGATATGGGCAAAAGAAGTTTTTCATATAAAAATTTAAATTTTTTTAGGTTTTGGGTGGATTTTTCAATTTTTTGGGGGTGGTCACGAATTAAAGTCCTTTTCGCTCTAGGACGCTTAGTTTAGGAGATATGGGCAAAAGAAGTTTTTCATATAAAAATTTCACTTTTTTTAGGTTTTGGGTGGATTTTTCAATTTTTTGGGGTGGTCACGAATTAAAGTCCTTTTCGCTCTAGGACGCTTAGTTTAGGAGATATGGGCAAAAGAAGTTTTTCATATAAAAATTTAAATTTTTTTAGGTTTTGGGTGGATTTTTCAATTTTTTGGGGGTGGTCACGAATTAAAGTCCTTTTCGCTCTAGGACGCTTAGTTTAGGAGATATGGGCAAAAGAAGTTTTTCATATAAAAATTTCAATTTTTTTAGGTTTTGGGTGGATTTTTCAATTTTTTGGGGTGGTCACGAATTATCGTCCTTTTCGCTCTAGGACGCTTAGTTTAGGAGATATGGGCAAAAGAAGTTTTTCATATAAAAATTTCAATTTTTTTAGGTTTTGGGTGGATTTTTCAATTTTTTTGGGGTAGTCACGAATTAAACTCCTTTTCGCTCTAGGACGCATATTTAAGGAGATATGGGCAAAAGAAGTTTTTCATATAAAAATTTAAATTTTTTGAGGTTTTGGGTGGATTTTTCAATTTTTTTGGGTGGTCACGAATTAAAGTCCTTTTCGCTCTAGGACGCATATTTAAGGAGATATGGGCAAAATAAGTTTTTCATATAAAAATTTTAATTTTTTTAGGTTTTGGGTGGATTTTTCAATTTTTTGGGGTAGTCACGAATTAAACTCCTTTTCGCTCTAGGACGCATATTTAAGGAGATATGGGCAAAAGAAGTTTTTCATATAAAAATTTCAATTTTTTTAGGTTTTGGGTGGATTTTTCAATTTTTTTGGGTGGTCACGAATTAAAGTCCTTTTCGCTCTAGGACGCTTAGTTTAGGAGATATGGGCAAAAGAAGTTTTTCATATAAAAATTTCAATTTTTTTAGGTTTTGGGTGGATTTTTAAATTTTTTGGGGTGGTCACGAATGAAAGCCCTTTTCGCTCTAGGACGCATATTTAAGGAGATATGGGCAAAATAAGTTTTTCATATAAAAATTTTATTTTTTTTAGGTTTTGGGTGGATTTTTCAATTTTTTTGGGTGGTCACGAATTATCGTCCTTTTCGCTCTAGGACGCTTAGTTTAGGAGATATGGGCAAAAGAAGTTTTTCATATAAAAATTTCAATTTTTTTAGGTTTTGGGTGGATTTTTCAATTTTTTGGGGTGGTCACGAATTATCGTCCTTTTCGCTCTAGGACGCTTAGTTTAGGAGATATGGGCAAAAGAAGTTTTTCATATAAAAATTTCATTTTTTTTAGGTTTTGGGTGAATTTTTCAATTTTTTGGGGGTGGTCACGAATTAAAGTCCTTTTCGCTCTAGGACGCTTAGTTTAGGAGATATGGGCAAAAGAAGTTTTTCATATAAAAATTTCAATTTTTTTAGGTTTTGGGTGGATTTTTCAATTTTTTGGGGTAGTCACGAATTAAAGTCCTTTTCGCTCTAGGACGCATATTTAAGGAGATATGGGCAAAAGAAGTTTTTCATATAAAAATTTCAATTTTTTTAGGCTTTGGGTGGATTTTTCAATTTTTTGGGGTGGTCACGAATGAAAGCCCTTTTCGCTCTAGGACGCATATTTAAGGAGATATGGGCAAAATAAGTTTTTCATATAAAAATTTCAATTTTTTTAGGCTTTGGGTGGATTTTTCAATTTTTTGGGGTGGTCACGAATGAAAGCCCTTTTCGCTCTAGGACGCATATTTAAGGAGATATGGGCAAAAGAAGTTTTTAATATAAAAATTTCAATTTTTTTTAGGTTTTGGGTGGATTTTTCAATTTTTTGGGGTAGTCACGAATTAAAGTCCTTTTCGCTCTAGGACGCTTAGTTTAGGAGATATGGGCAAAAGAAGTTTTTCATATAAAAATTTCAATTTTTTTAGGTTTTGGGTGGATTTTTCAATTTTTTGGGGTAGTCACGAATTAAAGTCCTTTTCGCTCTAGGACGCTTAGTTTAGGAGATATGGGCAAAAGAAGTTTTTCATATAAAAATTTCAATTTTTTTAGGTTTTGGGTGGATTTTTCAATTTGTTGGGGTGGTCACGAATTAAAGTCCTTTTCGCTCTAGGACACATATTTAAGGAGATATGGGCAAAAGAAGTTTTTCATATAAAAATTTAAATTTTTTTAGGCTTTGGGTGGATTTTTCAATTTTTTGGGGTGGTCACGAATGAAAGCCCTTTTCGCTCTAGGACGCATATTTAAGGAGATATGGGCAAAAGAAGTTTTTAATATAAAAATTTCGATTTTTTTTAGGTTTTGGGTGGATTTTTCAATTTTTTGGGGGTGGTCACGAATTAATGTCCTTTTCGCTCTAGGACGCATATTTAAGGAGATATGGGCAAAAGAAGTTTTTCATATAAAAATTTCAATTTTTTTAGGTTTTGGGTGGATTTTTCAATTTTCTTGGGTGGTCACGAATTAAAGTCCTTTTCGCTCTAGGACGCTTAGTTTAGGAGATATGGGCAAATGAAGTTTTTCATATAAAAATTTAAATTTTTTTAGGTTTTGGGTGGATTTTTCAATTTTTTTGGGTGGTCACGAATTAAAGTCCTTTTCGCTCTAGGACGCTTAGTTTAGGAGATATGGGCAAAAGAAGTTTTTCATATAAAAATTTCAATTTTTTTAGGTTTTGGGTGGATTTTTCAATTTTTTTGGGGTGGTCGCGAATTAAAGTCCTTTTCGCTCTAGGACGCTAAGTTTAGGAGATATGGGCAAAAGAAGTTTTTCATATAAAAATTTAAATTTTTTTAGGTTTTGGGTGGATTTTTCAATTTTTTGGGGGTGGTCACGAATTATCGTCCTTTTCGCTCTAGGACGCTTAGTTTAGGAGATATGGGCAAAAGAAGTTTTTCATATAAAAATTTCAATTTTTTTAGGTTTTGGGTGGATTTTTCAATTTTTTGGGGTGGTCACGAATTATCGTCCTTTTCGCTCTAGGACGCTTAGTTTAGGAGATATGGGCAAAAGAAGTTTTTCATATAAAAAGTCCTTTTCGCTCTAGGACGCTTAGTTTAGGAGATATGGGCAAAATAAATTTTTCATATAAAAATTTCAATTTTTTTAGGTTTTGGGTGGATTTTTCAATTTTTTTGGGGTGGTCGCGAATTAAAGTCCTTTTCGCTCTAGGACGCTAAGTTTAGGAGATATGGGCAAAAGAAGTTTTTCATATAAAAATTTAATTTTTTTTAGGTTTTGGGTGGATTTTTCAATTTTTTGGGGGTGGTCACGAATTAAAGTCCTTTTCGCTCTAGGACGCTTAGTTTAGGAGATATGGGCAAAAGAAGTTTTTCATATAAAAATTTAATTTTTTTTAGGTTTTGGGTGGATTTTTCAATTTTTTGGGGTGGTCACGAATTATCGTCCTTTTCGCTCTAGGACGCTTAGTTTAGGAGATATGGGCAAAAGAAGTTTTTCATATAAAAATTTCAATTTTTTAGGTTTGGGTGGATTTTTCAATTTTTTTGGGTCTTCACGAATTAAAGTCCTTTTCGCTCTATGACGCTTAGTTTAGGAGATATGGGCAAAAGAAGTTTTTCATATAAAAATTTCAATTTTTTAGGTTTTGGGTGGATTGTTCAATTTTTTGGGGTGGTCACGAATTAAAGTCCTATTCGCTCTAGGCCGCATATTTAAGGAGATATGGGCAAAAGAATTTTTTCATATAAAAATTTCAATTTTTTTAGGTTTTGGGTGGATTTTTCAATTTTTTTGGGTGGTCACGAATTAAAGTCCTTTTCGCTCTAGGACGCTTAGTTTAGGAGATATGGGCAAAAGAAGTTTTTCATATAAAAATTTAAATTTTTTTAGGTTTTGGGTGGATTTTTCAATTTTTTGGGGTGGTCACGAATTAAAGTCCTTTTCGCTCTAGGACGCATATTTAAGGAGATATGGGCAAAAGAAGTTTTTCATACAAAAATTTCAATATTTTTAGGCTTTGGGTGGATTTTTCAATTTTTTGGGGTGGTCACGAATGAAAGCCCTTTTCGCTCTAGGACGCATATTTAAGGAGATATGGGCAAAAGAAGTTTTTAATATAAAAATTTCAATTTTTTTTAGGTTTTGGGTGGATTTTTCAATTTTTTGGGGGTGGTCACGAATTAATGTCCTTTTCGCTCTAGGACGCTTAGTTTAGGAGATATGGGCAAAAGAAGTTTTTCATATAAAAATTTCACTTTTTTAGGTTTTGGGTGGATTTTTCAATTTTTTTGGGGTGGTCGCGAATTAAAGTCCTTTTCGCTCTACGACGCTTAGTTTAGGAGATATGGGCAAAAGAAGCTTTTCATATAAAAATTTCAATTTTTTTAGGTTTTGGGTGGATTTTTCAATGTTTTGGGGTAGTCACGAATTAAAGTCCTTTTCGCTCTAGGCCGCATATTTAAGGAGATATGGGCAAAAGAAGTTTTTCATATAAAAATTTCAATTTTTTTAGGTTTTGGGTGGATTTTTCAATTTTTTTGGGTGGTCACGAATTAAAGTCCTTTTCGCTCTAGGACGCTTAGTTTAGGAGATATGGGCAAAAGAAGTTTTTCATATAAAAATTTCAATTTTTTTAGGTTTTGGGTGGATTTTCCAATTTTTTGGGGTGGTCACGAATTATCGTCCTTTTCGCTCTAGGACGCTTAGTTTAGGAGATATGGGCAAAAGAAGTTTTTCATATAAAAATTTCAATTTTTTAGGTTTGGGTGGATTTTTCAATTTTTTTGGGTGGTCACGAATTAAAGTCCTTTTCGCTCTATGACGCTTAGTTTAGGAGATATGGGCAAAAGAAGTTTTTCATATAAAAATTTTAATTTTTTTAGGTTTTGGGTGGATTTTTCAATTTTTTTGGGTGGTCACGAATTAAAGTCCTTTTCGCTCTAGGACGCTTAGTTTAGGAGATATGGGCAAAAGAAGTTTTTCATATAAAAAGTCCTTTTCGCTCTAGGACGCTTAGTTTAGGAGATATGGGCAAAAGAAGTTTTTCATATAAAAATTTAAATTTTTTTAGGTTTTGGGTGGATTTTTCAATTTTTTGGGGGTGGTCACGAATTAAAGTCCTTTTCGCTCTAGGACGCTTAGTTTAGGAGATATGGGCAAAAGAAGTTTTTCATATAAAAATTTCACTTTTTTTAGGTTTTGGGTGGATTTTTCAATTTTTTGGGGTGGTCACGAATTAAAGTCCTTTTCGCTCTAGGACGCTTAGTTTAGGAGATATGGGCAAAAGAAGTTTTTCATATAAAAATTTAAATTTTTTTAGGTTTTGGGTGGATTTTTCAATTTTTTGGGGGTGGTCACGAATTAAAGTCCTTTTCGCTCTAGGACGCTTAGTTTAGGAGATATGGGCAAAAGAAGTTTTTCATATAAAAATTTCACTTTTTTTAGGTTTTGGGTGGATTTTTCAATTTTTTGGGGTGGTCACGAATTAAAGTCCTTTTCGCTCTAGGACGCTTAGTTTAGGAGATATGGGCAAAAGAAGTTTTTCATATAAAAATTTAAATTTTTTTAGGTTTTGGGTGGATTTTTCAATTTTTTGGGGGTGGTCACGAATTAAAGTCCTTTTCGCTCTAGGACGCTTAGTTTAGGAGATATGGGCAAAAGAAGTTTTTCATATAAAAATTTCAATTTTTTTAGGTTTTGGGTGGATTTTTCAATTTTTTGGGGTGGTCACGAATTATCGTCCTTTTCGCTCTAGGACGCTTAGTTTAGGAGATATGGGCAAAAGAAGTTTTTCATATAAAAATTTCAATTTTTTTAGGTTTTGGGTGGATTTTTCAATTTTTTTGGGGTAGTCACGAATTAAACTCCTTTTCGCTCTAGGACGCATATTTAAGGAGATATGGGCAAAAGAAGTTTTTCATATAAAAATTTAAATTTTTTGAGGTTTTGGGTGGATTTTTCAATTTTTTTGGGTGGTCACGAATTAAAGTCCTTTTCGCTCTAGGACGCATATTTAAGGAGATATGGGCAAAATAAGTTTTTCATATAAAAATTTTAATTTTTTTAGGTTTTGGGTGGATTTTTCAATTTTTTGGGGTAGTCACGAATTAAACTCCTTTTCGCTCTAGGACGCATATTTAAGGAGATATGGGCAAAAGAAGTTTTTCATATAAAAATTTCAATTTTTTTAGGTTTTGGGTGGATTTTTCAATTTTTTTGGGTGGTCACGAATTAAAGTCCTTTTCGCTCTAGGACGCTTAGTTTAGGAGATATGGGCAAAAGAAGTTTTTCATATAAAAATTTCAATTTTTTTAGGTTTTGGGTGGATTTTTAAATTTTTTGGGGTGGTCACGAATGAAAGCCCTTTTCGCTCTAGGACGCATATTTAAGGAGATATGGGCAAAATAAGTTTTTCATATAAAAATTTTATTTTTTTTAGGTTTTGGGTGGATTTTTCAATTTTTTTGGGTGGTCACGAATTATCGTCCTTTTCGCTCTAGGACGCTTAGTTTAGGAGATATGGGCAAAAGAAGTTTTTCATATAAAAATTTCAATTTTTTTAGGTTTTGGGTGGATTTTTCAATTTTTTGGGGTGGTCACGAATTATCGTCCTTTTCGCTCTAGGACGCTTAGTTTAGGAGATATGGGCAAAAGAAGTTTTTCATATAAAAATTTCATTTTTTTTAGGTTTTGGGTGAATTTTTCAATTTTTTGGGGGTGGTCACGAATTAAAGTCCTTTTCGCTCTAGGACGCTTAGTTTAGGAGATATGGGCAAAAGAAGTTTTTCATATAAAAATTTCAATTTTTTTAGGTTTTGGGTGGATTTTTCAATTTTTTGGGGTAGTCACGAATTAAAGTCCTTTTCGCTCTAGGACGCATATTTAAGGAGATATGGGCAAAAGAAGTTTTTCATATAAAAATTTCAATTTTTTTAGGCTTTGGGTGGATTTTTCAATTTTTTGGGGTGGTCACGAATGAAAGCCCTTTTCGCTCTAGGACGCATATTTAAGGAGATATGGGCAAAATAAGTTTTTCATATAAAAATTTCAATTTTTTTAGGCTTTGGGTGGATTTTTCAATTTTTTGGGGTGGTCACGAATGAAAGCCCTTTTCGCTCTAGGACGCATATTTAAGGAGATATGGGCAAAAGAAGTTTTTAATATAAAAATTTCAATTTTTTTTAGGTTTTGGGTGGATTTTTCAATTTTTTGGGGTAGTCACGAATTAAAGTCCTTTTCGCTCTAGGACGCTTAGTTTAGGAGATATGGGCAAAAGAAGTTTTTCATATAAAAATTTCAATTTTTTTAGGTTTTGGGTGGATTTTTCAATTTTTTGGGGTAGTCACGAATTAAAGTCCTTTTCGCTCTAGGACGCTTAGTTTAGGAGATATGGGCAAAAGAAGTTTTTCATATAAAAATTTCAATTTTTTTAGGTTTTGGGTGGATTTTTCAATTTGTTGGGGTGGTCACGAATTAAAGTCCTTTTCGCTCTAGGACACATATTTAAGGAGATATGGGCAAAAGAAGTTTTTCATATAAAAATTTAAATTTTTTTAGGCTTTGGGTGGATTTTTCAATTTTTTGGGGTGGTCACGAATGAAAGCCCTTTTCGCTCTAGGACGCATATTTAAGGAGATATGGGCAAAAGAAGTTTTTAATATAAAAATTTCGATTTTTTTTAGGTTTTGGGTGGATTTTTCAATTTTTTGGGGGTGGTCACGAATTAATGTCCTTTTCGCTCTAGGACGCATATTTAAGGAGATATGGGCAAAAGAAGTTTTTCATATAAAAATTTCAATTTTTTTAGGTTTTGGGTGGATTTTTCAATTTTCTTGGGTGGTCACGAATTAAAGTCCTTTTCGCTCTAGGACGCTTAGTTTAGGAGATATGGGCAAATGAAGTTTTTCATATAAAAATTTAAATTTTTTTAGGTTTTGGGTGGATTTTTCAATTTTTTTGGGTGGTCACGAATTAAAGTCCTTTTCGCTCTAGGACGCTTAGTTTAGGAGATATGGGCAAAAGAAGTTTTTCATATAAAAATTTCAATTTTTTTAGGTTTTGGGTGGATTTTTCAATTTTTTTGGGGTGGTCGCGAATTAAAGTCCTTTTCGCTCTAGGACGCTAAGTTTAGGAGATATGGGCAAAAGAAGTTTTTCATATAAAAATTTAAATTTTTTTAGGTTTTGGGTGGATTTTTCAATTTTTTGGGGGTGGTCACGAATTAAAGTCCTTTTCGCTCTAGGACGCTTAGTTTAGGAGATATGGGCAAAAGAAGTTTTTCATATAAAAATTTAATTTTTTTTAGGTTTTGGGTGGATTTTTCAATTTTTTGGGGTGGTCACGAATTATCGTCCTTTTCGCTCTAGGACGCTTAGTTTAGGAGATATGGGCAAAAGAAGTTTTTCATATAAAAATTTCAATTTTTTAGGTTTGGGTGGATTTTTCAATTTTTTTGGGTCTTCACGAATTAAAGTCCTTTTCGCTCTATGACGCTTAGTTTAGGAGATATGGGCAAAAGAAGTTTTTCATATAAAAATTTCAATTTTTTAGGTTTTGGGTGGATTGTTCAATTTTTTGGGGTGGTCACGAATTAAAGTCCTATTCGCTCTAGGCCGCATATTTAAGGAGATATGGGCAAAAGAATTTTTTCATATAAAAATTTCAATTTTTTTAGGTTTTGGGTGGATTTTTCAATTTTTTGGGGTGGTCACGAATTAAAGTCCTTTTCGCTCTAGGACGCATATTTAAGGAGATATGGGCAAAAGAAGTTTTTCATACAAAAATTTCAATATTTTTAGGCTTTGGGTGCATTTTTCAATTTTTTGGGGTGGTCACGAATGAAAGCCCTTTTCGCTCTAGGACGCATATTTAAGGAGATATGGGCAAAAGAAGTTTTTAATATAAAAATTTCAATTTTTTTTAGGTTTTGGGTGGATTTTTCAATTTTTTGGGGGTGGTCACGAATTAATGTCCTTTTCGCTCTAGGACGCTTAGTTTAGGAGATATGGGCAAAAGAAGTTTTTCATATAAAAATTTCAATTTTTTTAGGTTTTGGGTGGATTTTTCAATTTTTTGGATTTTTCAATTTTCAAAGGACGAAGGTCCTTTTCGCTCTAGGACGCTTAGTTTAGGAGATATGGGCAAAATAAGTTTTTCATATAAAAATTTCAATTTTTTTAGGTTTTGGGTGGATTTTTCAATTTTTTGGGGTGGTCACGAATTAAAGTCCTTTTCGCTCTAGGACGCATATTTAAGGAGATATGGGCAAAAGAAGTTTTTCATATAACAATTTCAATTTTTTTTAGGTTTTGGGTGGATTTTTCAATTTTTTGGGGGTGGTCACGAATTAATGTCCTTTTCGCTCTAGGACGCTTAGTTTAGGAGATATGGGCAAAAGAAGTTTTTCATATAAAAATTTCAATTTTTTTAGGTTTTGGGTGGATTTTTCAATTTTTTGGGGTAGTCACGAATGAAAGCCCTTTTCGCTCTAGGACGCATATTTAAGGAGATATGGGCAAAAGAAGTTTTTAATATAAAAATTTCAATTTTTTTTAGGTTTTGGGTGGATTTTTCAATTTTTTGGGGGTGGTCACGAATTAATGTCCTTTTCGCTCTAGGACGCATATTTAAGGAGATATAGGCAAAAGAAGTTTTTCATATAAAAATTTCAATTTTTTTAGGTTTTGGGTGGATTTTTCAATTTTTTTGGGTGGTCACGAATTAAAGTCCTTTTCGCTCTAGGACGCTTAGTTTAGGAGATATGGGCAAAGGAAGTTTTTCATATAAAAATTTAAATTTTTTTAGGTTTTGGGTGGATTTTTCAATTTTTTTGGGTGGTCACGAATTAAAGTCCTTTTCGCTCTAGGACGCTTAGTTTAGGAGATATGGGCAAAAGAAGTTTTTCATATAAAAATTTCAATTTTTTTAGGTTTTGGGGGGATTTTTCAATTTTTTGGGGTGGTCACGAATTATCGTCCTTTTCGCTCTAGGACGCTTAGTTTAGGAGATATGGGCAAAAGAAGTTTTTCATATAAAAATTTCATTTTTTTTAGGTTTTGGGTGAATTTTTCAATTTTTTGGGGGTGGTCACGAATTAAAGTCCTTTTCGCTCTAGGACGCTTAGTTTAGGAGATATGGGCAAAAGAAGTTTTTCATATAAAAATTTCAATTTTTTTAGGTTTTGGGTGGATTTTTCAATTTTTTGGGGTAGTCACGAATTAAAGTCCTTTTCGCTCTAGGACGCATATTTAAGGAGATATGGGCAAAAGAAGTTTTTCATATAAAAATTTCAATTTTTTTAGGCTTTGGGTGGATTTTTCAATTTTTTGGGGTGGTCACGAATGAAAGCCCTTTTCGCTCTAGGACGCATATTTAAGGAGATATGGGCAAAAGAAGTTTTTAATATAAAAATTTCAATTTTTTTTAGGTTTTGGGTGGATTTTTCAATTTTTTGGGGTGGTCACGAATTAATGTCCTTTTCGCTCTAGGACGCTTAGTTTAGGAGATATGGGCAAAAGACGTTTTTCATATAAAAATTTCAATTTTTTTAGGTTTTGGGTGGATTTTTCAATTTTTTGGGGTAGTCACGAATTATCGTCCTTTTCGCTCTAGGACGCTTAGTTTAGGAGATATGGGCAAAAGAAGTTTTTCATATAAAAATTTCAATTTTTTTAGGTTTTGGGTGGATTTTTCAATTTTTTGGGGTGGTCACGAATTAAAGTCCTTTTCGCTCTAGGACGCATATTTAAGGAGATATGGGCAAAAGAAGTTTTTCATATAACAATTTCAATTTTTTTTAGGTTTTGGGTGGATTTTTCAATTTTTTGGGGGTGGTCACGAATTAATGTCCTTTTCGCTCTAGGACGCTTAGTTTAGGAGATATGGGCAAAAGAAGTTTTTCATATAAAAATTTCAATTTTTTTAGGTTTTGGGTGGATTTTTCAATTTTTTGGGGTAGTCACGAATGAAAGCCCTTTTCGCTCTAGGACGCATATTTAAGGAGATATGGGCAAAAGAAGTTTTTAATATAAAAATTTCAATTTTTTTTAGGTTTTGGGTGGATTTTTCAATTTTTTGGGGGTGGTCACGAATTAATGTCCTTTTCGCTCTAGGACGCATATTTAAGGAGATATGGGCAAAAGAAGTTTTTCATATAAAAATTTCAATTTTTTTAGGTTTTGGGTGGATTTTTCAATTTTTTTGGGTGGTCACGAATTAAAGTCCTTTTCGCTCTAGGACGCTTAGTTTAGGAGATATGGGCAAAGGAAGTTTTTCATATAAAAATTTAAATTTTTTTAGGTTTTGGGTGGATTTTTCAATTTTTTTGGGTGGTCACGAATTAAAGTCCTTTTCGCTCTAGGACGCTTAGTTTAGGAGATATGGGCAAAAGAAGTTTTTCATATAAAAATTTCAATTTTTTTAGGTTTTGGGTGGATTTTTCAATTTTTTTGGGGTGGTCGCGAATTAAAGTCCTTTTCGCTCTAGGACGCTAAGTTTAGGAGATATGGGCAAAAGAAGTTTTTCATATAAAAATTTAAATTTTTTTAGGTTTTGGGTGGATTTTTCAATTTTTTGGGGGTGGTCACGAATTAAAGTCCTTTTCGCTCTAGGACGCTTAGTTTAGGAGATATGGGCAAAAGAAGTTTTTCATATAAAAATTTCAATTTTTTTAGGTTTTGGGTGGATTTTTCAATTTTTTGGGGTGGTCACGAATTATCGTCCTTTTCGCTCTAGGACGCTTAGTTTAGGAGATATGGGCAAAAGAAGTTTTTCATATAAAAAGTCCTTTTCGCTCTAGGACGCTTAGTTTAGGAGATATGGGCAAAATAAATTTTTCATATAAAAATTTCAATTTTTTTAGGTTTTGGGTGGATTTTTCAATTTTTTTGGGGTGGTCGCGAATTAAAGTCCTTTTCGCTCTAGGACGCTAAGTTTAGGAGATATGGGCAAAAGAAGTTTTTCATATAAAAATTTAAATTTTTTTAGGTTTTGGGTGGATTTTTCAATTTTTTGGGGGTGGTCACGAATTAAAGTCCTTTTCGCTCTAGGACGCTTAGTTTAGGAGATATGGGCAAAAGAAGTTTTTCATATAAAAATTTAAATTTTTTTAGGTTTTGGGTGGATTTTTCAATTTTTTGGGGTGGTCACGAATTATCGTCCTTTTCGCTCTAGGACGCTTAGTTTAGGAGATATGGGCAAAAGAAGTTTTTCATATAAAAATTTCAATTTTTTAGGTTTAGGTGGATTTTTCAATTTTTTTGGGTCTTCACGAATTAAAGTCCTTTTCGCTCTATGACGCTTAGTTTAGGAGATATGGGCAAAAGAAGTTTTTCATATAAAAATTTCAATTTTTTAGGTTTTGGGTGGATTGTTCAATTTTTTGGGGTGGTCACGAATTAAAGTCCTATTCGCTCTAGGCCGCATATTTAAGGAGATATGGGCAAAAGAATTTTTTCATATAAAAATTTCAATTTTTTTAGGTTTTGGGTGGATTTTTCAATTTTTTTGGGTGGTCACGAATTAAAGTCCTTTTCGCTCTAGGACGTTAAGTTTAGGAGATATGGGCAAAAGAAGTTTTTCATATAAAAATTTCAATTTTTTTAGGTTTTGGGTGGATTTTTCAATTTTTTGGGGTAGTCACGAATTAAAGTCCTTTTCGCTCTAGGACGCATATTTAAGGAGATATGGGCAAAAGAAGTTTTTCATACAAAAATTTCAATATTTTTAGGCTTTGGATGGATTTTTCAATTTTTTGGGGTGGTCACGAATGAAAGCCCTTTTCGCTCTAGGACGCATATTTAAGGAGATATGGGCAAAAGAAGTTTTTAATATAAAAATTTCAATTTTTTTTAGGTTTTGGGTGGATTTTTCAATTTTTTGGGGGTGGTCACGAATTAATGTCCTTTTCGCTCTAGGACGCTTAGTTTAGGAGATATGGGCAAAAGAAGTTTTTCATATAAAAATTTCAATTTTTTTAGGTTTTGGGTGGATTTTTCAATTTTTTGGGGTAGTCACGAATTAAGGTCCTTTTCGCTCTAGGACGCTTAGTTTAGGAGATATGGGCAAAAGAAGTTTTTCATATAAAAATTTCAATTTTTTTAGGTTTTGGGTGGATTTTTCAATTTTTTGGGGTGGTCACGAATTAAAGTCCTTTTCGCTCTAGGACGCATATTTAAGGAGATATGGGCAAAAGAAGTTTTTCATATAACAATTTCAATTTTTTTTAGGTTTTGGGTGGATTTTTCAATTTTTTGGGGGTGGTCACGAATTAATGTCCTTTTCGCTCTAGGACGCTTAGTTTAGGAGATATGGGCAAAAGAAGTTTTTCATATAAAAATTTCAATTTTTTTAGGTTTTGGGTGGATTTTTCAATTTTTTGGGGTAGTCACGAATGAAAGCCCTTTTCGCTCTAGGACGCATATTTAAGGAGATATGGGCAAAAGAAGTTTTTAATATAAAAATTTCATTTTTTTTTAGGTTTTGGGTGGATTTTTCACTTTTTTGGGGTGGTCACGAATTAATGTCCTTTTCGCTCTAGGACGCATATTTAAGGAGATATGGGCAAAAGAAGTTTTTCATATAAAAATTTCAATTTTTTTAGGTTTTGGGTGGATTTTTCAATTTTTTTGGGTGGTCACGAATTAAAGTCCTTTTCGCTCTAGGACGCTTAGTTTAGGAGATATGGGCAAAGGAAGTTTTTCATATAAAAATTTAAATTTTTTTAGGTTTTGGGTGGATTTTTCAATTTTTTTGGGTGGTCACGAATTAAAGTCCTTTTCGCTCTAGGACGCTTAGTTTAGGAGATATGGGCAAAAGAAGTTTTTCATATAAAAATTTCAATTTTTTTAGGTTTTGGGGGGATTTTTCAATTTTTTGGGGTGGTCACGAATTATCGTCCTTTTCGCTCTAGGACGCTTAGTTTAGGAGATATGGGCAAAAGAAGTTTTTCATATAAAAATTTCATTTTTTTTAGGTTTTGGGTGAATTTTTCAATTTTTTGGGGGTGGTCACGAATTAAAGTCCTTTTCGCTCTAGGACGCTTAGTTTAGGAGATATGGGCAAAAGAAGTTTTTCATATAAAAATTTCAATTTTTTTAGGTTTTGGGTGGATTTTTCAATTTTTTGGGGTAGTCACGAATTAAAGTCCTTTTCGCTCTAGGACGCATATTTAAGGAGATATGGGCAAAAGAAGTTTTTCATATAAAAATTTCAATTTTTTTAGGCTTTGGGTGGATTTTTCAATTTTTTGGGGTGGTCACGAATGAAAGCCCTTTTCGCTCTAGGACGCATATTTAAGGAGATATGGGCAAAAGAAGTTTTTAATATAAAAATTTCAATTTTTTTTAGGTTTTGGGTGGATTTTTCAATTTTTTGGGGTGGTCACGAATTAATGTCCTTTTCGCTCTAGGACGCTTAGTTTAGGAGATATGGGCAAAAGACGTTTTTCATATAAAAATTTCAATTTTTTTAGGTTTTGGGTGGATTTTTCAATTTTTGGGGTAGTCACGAATTAAAGTCCTTTTCGCTCTAGGACGCATATTTAAGGAGATATGGGCAAAAGAAGTTTTTCATATAAAAATTTCAATTTTTTTAGGTTTTGGGTGGATTTTTAAATTTTTTTGGGTGGTCACGAATTAAAGTCCTTTTCGCTCTATGACGCTTAGTTTAGGAGATATGGGCAAAAGAAGTTTTTCATATAAAAATTTCAATTTTTTTAGGTTTTGGGTGGATTTTTCAATTTTTTTGGGGTGGTCGCGAATTAAAGTCCTTTTCGCTCTAGGACGCTAAGTTTAGGAGATATGGGCAAAAGAAGTTTTTCATATAAAAATTTTAATTTTTTTAGGTTTTGGGTGGATTTTTCAATTTTTTTGGGTGGTCACGAATTAAAGTCCTTTTCGCTCTAGGACGCTTAGTTTAGGAGATATGGGCAAAAGAAGTTTTTCATATAAAAATTTCAATTTTTTTAGGTTTTGGGTGGATTTTTCAATTTTTTGGGGTGGTCACGAATTAAAGTCCTTTTCGCTTTAGGACGCATATTTAAGGAGATATGGGCAAAAGAAGTTTTTCATATAAAAATTTCAATTTTTTTAGGTTTTGGGTGGATTTTTCAATTTTTTTGGGTGGTCACGAATTAAAGTCCTTTTCGCTCTAGGACGCTTAGTTTAGGAGATATGGGCAAAAGAAGTTTTTCATATAAAAATTTCAATTTTTTTAGGTTTTGGGTGGATTTTTCAATTTTTTGGGGTGGTCACGAATTATCGTCCTTTTCGCTCTAGGACGCTTAGTTTAGGAGATATGGGCAAAAGAAGTTTTTCATACAAAAATTTCAATTTTTTTAGGCTTTGGGTGGATTTTTCAATTTTTTGGGGTGGTCACGAATTAAAGTCCTTTTCGCTCTAGGCCGCATATTTAAGGAGATATGGGCAAAAGAAGTTTTTCATACAAAAATTTCAATTTTTTTAAGGCTTTGGGTGGATTTTTCAATTTTTTGGGGTGGTCACGAATGAAAGCCCTTTTCGCTCTAGGACGCATATTTAAGGAGATATGGGCAAAAGAAGTTTTTAATATAAAAATTTCAATTTTTTTTAGGTTTTGGGTGGATTTTTCAATTTTTTGGGGTAGTCACGAATTAAAGTCCTTTTCGCTCTAGGACGCTTAGTTTAGGAGATATGGGCAAAAGAAGTTTTTCATATAAAAATTTCAATTTTTTTAGGTTTTGGGTGGATTTTTCAATTTTTTGGGGTAGTCACGAATTAAAGTCCTTTTCGCTCTAGGACGCTTAGTTTAGGAGATATGGGCAAAAGAAGTTTTTCATATAAAAATTTCAATTTTTTTAGGTTTTGGGTGGATTTTTCAATTTTTTGGAGTGGTCGCGAATTAAAGTCCTTTTCGCTCTAGGACGCAAAGTTTAGGAGATATGGGCAAAAGAAGTTTTTCATATAAAAATTTAAATTTTTTTAGGTTTTGGGTGGATTTTTCAATTTTTTTGGGGTGGTCGCGAATTAAAGTCCTTTTCGCTCTAGGACGCTAAGTTTAGGAGATATGGGCAAAAGAAGTTTTTCATATAAAAATTTAAATTTTTTTAGGTTTTGGGTGGATTTTTCAATTTTTTGGGGTGGTCACGAATTATCGTCCTTTTCGCTCTAGGACGCTTAGTTTAGGAGATATGGGCAAAAGAAGTTTTTCATATAAAAATTTCAATTTTTTAGGTTTGGGTGGATTTTTCAATTTTTTTGGGTGGTCACGAATTAAAGTCCTTTTCGCTCTAGGACGCATATTTAAGGAGATATGGGCAAAAGAAGTTTTTCATACAAAAATTTCAATTTTTTTAGGCTTTGGGTGGATTTTTCAATTTTTTGGGGTGGTCACGAATGAAAGCCCTTTTCGCTCTAGGACGCATATTTAAGGAGATATGGGCAAAAGAAGTTTTTAATATAAAAATTTCAATTTTTTTTAGGTTTTGGGTGGATTTTTCAATTTTTTGGGGGTGGTCACGAATTAATGTCCTTTTCGCTCTAGGACGCTTAGTTTAGGAGATATGGGCAAAAGAAGTTTTTCATATAAAAATTTAAATTTTTTTAGGTTTTGGGTGGATTTTTCAATTTTTTGGGGTAGTCACGAATTAAGGTCCTTTTCGCTCTAGGACGCTTAGTTTAGGAGATATGGGCAAAAGAAGTTTTTCATATAAAAATTTCAATTTTTTTAGGTTTTGGGTGGATTTTTCAATTTTTTGGGGTGGTCACGAATTAAAGTCCTTTTCGCTCTAGGACGCATATTTAAGGAGATATGGGCAAAAGAAGTTTTTCATATAACAATTTCAATTTTTTTAGGCTTTGGGTGGATTTTTCAATTTTTTGGGGTGGTCACGAATGAAAGCCCTTTTCGCTCTAGGACGCATATTTAAGGAGATATGGGCAAAAGAAGTTTTTAATATAAAAATTTCAATTTTTTTTAGGTTTTGGGTGGATTTTTCAATTTTTTGGGGGTGGTCACGAATTAATGTCCTTTTCGCTCTAGGACGCATATTTAAGGAGATATGGGCAAAAGAAGTTTTTCATATAAAAATTTCAATTTTTTTAGGTTTTGGGTGGATTTTTCAATTTTTTGGGGTGGTCACGAATTATCGTCCTTTTCGCTCTAGGACGCTTAGTTTAGGAGATATGGGCAAAAGAAGTTTTTCATATAAAAATTTCATTTTTTTTAGGTTTTGGGTGAATTTTTCAATTTTTTGGGGGTGGTCACGAATTAAAGTCCTTTTCGCTCTAGGACGCTTCGTTTAGGAGATATGGGCAAAAGAAGTTTTTCATATAAAAATTTCAATTTTTTTAGGTTTTGGGTGGATTTTTCAATTTTTTGGGGTAGTCACGAATTAAAGTCCTTTTCGCTCTAGGACGCATATTTAAGGAGATATGGGCAAAAGAAGTTTTTCATATAAAAATTTCAATTTTTTTAGGCTTTGGGTGGATTTTTCAATTTTTTGGGGTGGTCACGAATGAAAGCCCTTTTCGCTCTAGGACGCATATTTAAGGAGATATGGGCAAAAGAAGTTTTTAATATAAAAATTTCAATTTTTTTTAGGTTTTGGGTGGATTTTTCAATTTTTTGGGGTGGTCACGAATTAATGTCCTTTTCGCTCTAGGACGCTTAGTTTAGGAGATATGGGCAAAAGACGTTTTTCATATAAAAATTTCAATTTTTTTAGGTTTTGGGTGGATTTTTCAATTTTTTTGGGGTGGTCGCGAATTAAAGTCCTTTTCGCTCTAGGACGCTAAGTTTAGGAGATATGGGCAAAAGAAGTTTTTCATATAAAAATTTAAATTTTTTTAGGTTTTGGGTGGATTTTTCAATTTTTTGGGGGTGGTCACGAATTAAAGTCCTTTTCGCTCTAGGACGCTTAGTTTAGGAGATATGGGCAAAAGAAGTTTTTCATATAAAAATTTCAATTTTTTTAGGCTTTGGGTGGATTTTTCAATTTTTTGGGGTGGTCACGAATGAAAGCCCTTTTCGCTCTAGGACGCATATTTAAGGAGATATGGGCAAAAGAAGTTTTTAATATAAAAATTTCAATTTTTTTTAGGTTTTGGGTGGATTTTTCAATTTTTTGGGGTGGTCACGAATTAATGTCCTTTTCGCTCTAGGACGCTTAGTTTAGGAGATATGGGCAAAAGACGTTTTTCATATAAAAATTTCAATTTTTTTAGGTTTTGGGTGGATTTTTCAATTTTTTTGGGGTGGTCGCGAATTAAAGTCCTTTTCGCTCTAGGACGCTAAGTTTAGGAGATATGGGCAAAAGAAGTTTTTCATATAAAAATTTAAATTTTTTTAGGTTTTGGGTGGATTTTTCAATTTTTTGGGGGTGGTCACGAATTAAAGTCCTTTTCGCTCTAGGACGCTTAGTTTAGGAGATATGGGCAAAAGAAGTTTTTCATATAAAAATTTCAATTTTTTTAGGTTTTGGGTGGATTTTTCAATTTTTTTGGGTGGTCACGAATTAAAGTCCTTTTCGCTCTAGGACGCTTAGTTTAGGAGATATGGGCAAAAGAAGTTTTTCATATAAAAATTTCAATTTTTTTAGGTTTTGGGTGGATTTTTCAATTTTTTGGGGTGGTAACGAATTAAAGTCCTTTTCGCTTTAGGACGCATATTTAAGGAGATATGGGCAAAAGAAGTTTTTCATATAAAAATTTCAATTTTTTTAGGTTTTGGGTGGATTTTTCAATTTTTTTGGGTGGTCACGAATTAAAGTCCTTTTCGCTCTAGGACGCTTAGTTTAGGAGATATGGGCAAAAGAAGTTTTTCATATAAAAATTTCAATTTTTTTAGGTTTTGGGTGGATTTTTCAATTTTTCAATGGGGGTGGTCACGAATTAAAGTCCTTTTCGCTCTAGGACGCATATTTAAGGAGATATGGGCAAAAGAAGTTTTTCATACAAAAATTTAAATTTTTTTAGGCTTTGGGTGGATTTTTCAATTTTTTGGGGTGGTCACGAATGAAAGCCCTTTTCGCTCTAGGACGCATATTTAAGGAGATATGGGCAAAAGAAGTTTTTAATATAAAAATTTCAATTTTTTTTAGGTTTTGGGTGGATTTTTCAATTTTTTGGGGTAGTCACGAATTAAAGTCACGGATTAAAGTCCTTTTCGCTCTAGGACGCTTAGTTTAGGAGATATGGGCAAAAGAAGTTTTTCATATAAAAATTTCAATTTTTTTAGGTTTTGGGTGGATTTTTCAATTTTTTGGGGTGGTCACGAATTAAAGTCCTTTTCGCTCTAGGACGCATATTTAAGGAGATATGGGCAAAAGAAGTTTTTCATATAAAAATTTCAATTTTTTTAGGTTTTGGGTGGATTTTTCAATTTTTTTGGGTGGTCACGAATTAAAGTCCTTTTCGCTCTAGGACGCTTAGTTTAGGAGATATGGGCAAAAGAAGTTTTTCATATAAAAATTTCAATTTTTTTAGGTTTTGGGTGGATTTTTCAATTTTTTGGGGTGGTCACGAATTAAAGTCCTTTTCGCTCTAGGACGCTTAGTTTAGGAGATATGGGCAAAAGAAGTTTTTCATATAAAAATTTCAATTTTTTTAGGTTTTGGGTGGATTTTTCAATTTTTTGGGGTGGTCACGAATTAAAGTCCTTTTCGCTCTAGGACGCATATTTAAGGAGATATGGGCAAAAGAAGTTTTTCATATAAAAATTTAAATTTTTTTAGGCTTTGGGTGGATTTTTCAATTTTTTGGGGTGGTCACGAATGAAAGCCCTTTTCGCTCTAGGACGCATATTTAAGGAGATATGGGCAAAAGCAGTTTTTAATATAAAAATTTCGATTTTTTTTAGGTTTTGGGTGGATTTTTCAATTTTTTGGGGGTGGTCACGAATTAATGTCCTTTTCGCTCTAGGACGCATATTTAAGGAGATATGGGCAAAAGAAGTTTTTCATATAAAAATTTCAATTTTTTTAGGTTTTGGGTGGATTTTTCAATTTTTTTGGGTGGTCACGAATTAAAGTCCTTTTCGCTCTAGGACGCTTAGTTTAGGAGATATGGGCAAAAGAAGTTTTTCATATAAAAATTTAAATTTTTTTAGGTTTTGGGTGGATTTTTCAATTTTTTGGGGTGGTCACGAATTGAAGTCCTTTTCGCTCTAGGACGCATATTTAAGGAGATATGGGCAAAAGAAGTTTTTCATACAAAAATTTCAATTTTTTTAGGCTTTGGGTGGATTTTTCAATTTTTTGGGGTGGTCACGAATGAAAGCCCTTTTCGCTCTAGGACGCATATTTAAGGAGATATGGGCAAAAGAAGTTTTTAATATAAAAATTTCAATTTTTTTAGGTTTTGGGTGGATTTTTCAATTTTTTTGGGTGGTCGCGAATTAAAGTCCTTTTCGCTCTAGGACGCTAAGTTTAGGAGATATGGGCAAAAGAAGTTTTTCATATAAAAATTTCAATTTTTTTAGGTTTTGGGTGGATTTTTCAATTTTTTGGGGTAGTCACGAATTAAAGTCCTTTTCGCTCTAGGACGCTTAGTTTAGGAGATATGGGCAAAAGAAGTTTTTCATATAAAAATTTCAATTTTTTTAGGTTTTGGGTGGATTTTTCAATTTTTTGGGGTGGTCACGAATTAAAGTCCTTTTCGCTTTAGGACGCATATTTAAGGAGATATGGGCAAAAGAAGTTTTTCATATAAAAATTTCAATTTTTTTAGGTTTTGGGTGGATTTTTCAATTTTTTTGGGTGGTCACGAATTAAAGTCCTTTTCGCTCTAGGACGCTTAGTTTAGGAGATATGGGCAAAAGAAGTTTTTCATATAAAAATTTCAATTTTTTTAGGTTTTGGGTGGATTTTTAAATTTTTCAATGGGGGTGGTCACGAATTAAAGTCCTTTTCGCTCTAGGACGCATATTTAAGGAGATATGGGCAAAAGAAGTTTTTCATACAAAAATTTAAATTTTTTTAGGCTTTGGGTGGATTTTTCAATTTTTTGGGGTGGTCACGAATGAAAGCCCTTTTCGCTCTAGGACGCATATTTAAGGAGATATGGGCAAAAGAAGTTTTTAATATAAAAATTTCAATTTTTTTTAGGTTTTGGGTGGATTTTTCAATTTTTTGGGGTAGTCACGAATTAAAGTCCTTTTCGCTCTAGGACGCTTAGTTTAGGAGATATGGGCAAAAGAAGCTTTTCATATAAAAATTTCAATTTTTTTAGGTTTTGGGTGGATTTTTCAATTTTTTGGGGTGGTCACGAATTAAAGTCCTTTTCGCTCTAGGACGCTTAGTTTAGGAGATATGGGCAAAAGAAGTTTTTCATATAAAAATTTCAATTTTTTTAGGTTTTGGGTGGATTTTTAAATTTTTTGGGGTGGTCATGAATTAAAGTCCTTTTCGCTCTAGGACGCATATTTAAGGAGATATGGGCAAAAGAAGTTTTTCATATAAAAATTTAAATTTTTGTAGGCTTTGGGTGGATTTTTCAATTTTTTGGGGTGGTCACGAATGAAAGCCCTTTTCGCTCTAGGACGCATATTTAAGGAGATATGGGCAAAAGAAATTTTTAATATAAAAATTTCGATTTTTTTTAGGTATTGGGTGGATTTTTCAATTTTTTGGGGGTGGTCACGAATTAATGTCCTTTTCGCTCTAGGACGCATATTTAAGGAGATATGGGCAAAAGAAGTTTTTCATATAAAAATTTCAATTTTTTTAGGTTTTGGGTGGATTTTTCAATTTTTTTGGGTGGTCACGAATTAAAGTCCTTTTCGCTCTAGGACGCTTAGTTTAGGAGATATGGGCAAAGGAAGTTTTTCATATAAAAATTTAAATTTTTTTAGGTTTTGGGTGGATTTTTCAATTTTTTTGGGTGGTCACGAATTAAAGTCCTTTTCGCTCTAGGACGCTTAGTTTAGGAGATATGGGCAAAAGAAGTTTTTCATATAAAAATTTCAATTTTTTTAGGTTTTGGGTGGATTTTTCAATTTTTTTGGGGTGGTCGCGAATTAAAGTCCTTTTCGCTCTAGGACGCTAAGTTTAGGAGATATGGGCAAAAGAAGTTTTTCATATAAAAATTTAAATTTTTTTAGGTTTTGGGTGGATTTTTCAATTTTTTGGGGGTGGTCACGAATTAAAGTCCTTTTCGCTCTAGGACGCTTAGTTTAGGAGATATGGGCAAAAGAAGTTTTTCATATAAAAATTTCAATTTTTTTAGGTTTTGGGTGGATTTTTCAATTTTTTTGGGTGGTCACGAATTAAAGTCCTTTTCGCTCTAGGACGCTTAGTTTAGGAGATATGGGCAAAGGAAGTTTTTCATATAAAAATTTAAATTTTTTTAGGTTTTGGGTGGATTTTTCAATTTTTTTGGGTGGTCACGAATTAAAGTCCTTTTCGCTCTAGGACGCTTAGTTTAGGAGATATGGGCAAAATAAATTTTTCATATAAAAATTTCAATTTTTTTAGGTTTTGGGTGGATTTTTCAATTTTTTTGGGGTGGTCGCGAATTAAAGTCCTTTTCGCTCTAGGACGCTAAGTTTAGGAGATATGGGCAAAAGAAGTTTTTCATATAAAACTTTCAATTTTTTTAGGTTTTGGGTGGATTTTTCAATTTTTTTGGGTGGTCACGAATTAAAGTCCTTTTCGCTCTATGACGCTTAGTTTAGGAGATATGGGCAAAAGAAGTTTTTCATATAAAAATTTCAATTTTTTTAGGTTTTGGGTGGATTTTTCAATTTTTTTTGGGTGGTCGCGAATTAAAGTCCTTTTCGCTTTAGGACGCATATTTAAGGAGATATGGGCAAAAGAAGTTTTTCATATAAAAATTTCAATTTTTTTAGGTTTTGGGTGGATTTTTCAATTTTTTTGGGTGGTCACGAATTAAAGTCCTTTTCGCTCTATGACGCTTAGTTTAGGAGATATGGGCAAAAGAAGTTTTTCATATAAAAATTTCAATTTTTTTAGGTTTTGGGTGGATTTTTCAATTTTTTGGGGTGGTCACGAATTAAAGTCCTTTTCGCTCTAGGACGCATATTTAAGGAGAAGGGCAAAAGAAGTTTTTCATACAAAAATTTCAATTTTTTTAGGCTTTGGGTGGATTTTTCAATTTTTTGGGGTGGTCACGAATGAAAGCCCTTTTCGCTCTAGGACGCATATTTAAGGAGATATGGGCAAAAGAAGTTTTTAATATAAAAATTTCAATTTTTTTTAGGTTTTGGGTGGATTTTTGAATTTTTTGGGGTAGTCACGAATTAAAGTCCTTTTCGCTCTAGGACGCTTGGTTTAGGAGATATGGGCAAAAGAAGTTTTTCATATAAAAATTTCAATTTTTTTAGGTTTTGGGTGGATTTTTCAATTTTTTGGGGTAGTCACGAATTAAAGTCCTTTTCGCTCTAGGACGCTTAGTTTAGGAGATATGGGCAAAAGAAGTTTTTCATATAAAAATTTCAATTTTTTTAGGTTTTGGGTGGATTTTTCAATTTTTTGGGGTGGTCACGAATTAAAGTCCTTTTCGCTCTAGGACGCATATTTAAGGAGATATGGGCAAAAGAAGTTTTTCATATAAAAATTTCAATTTTTTTAGGTTTTGGGTGGATTTTTCAATTTTTTGGGGGTGGTCACGAATTAAAGTCCTTTTCGCTCTAGGACGCTTAGTTTAGGAGATATGGGCAAAAGAAGTTTTTCATATAAAAATTTCAATTTTTTTAGGTTTTGGGTGGATTTTTCAATTTTTCAATGGGGGTGGTCACGAATTAAAGTCCTTTTCGCTCTAGGACGCATATTTAAGGAGATATGGGCAAAAGAAGTTTTTCATACAAAAATTTAAATTTTTTTAGGCTTTGGGTGGATTTTTCAATTTTTTGGGGTGGTCACGAATGAAAGCCCTTTTCGCTCTAGGACGCATATTTAAGGAGATATGGGCAAAAGAAGTTTTTAATATAAAAATTTCAATTTTTTTTAGGTTTTGGGTGGATTTTTCAATTTTTTGGGGTAGTCACGAATTAAAGTCACGGATTAAAGTCCTTTTCGCTCTAGGACGCTTAGTTTAGGAGATATGGGCAAAAGAAGTTTTTCATATAAAAATTTCAATTTTTTTAGGTTTTGGGTGGATTTTTCAATTTTTTGGGGTGGTCACGAATTAAAGTCCTTTTCGCTCTAGGACGCATATTTAAGGAGATATGGGCAAAAGAAGTTTTTCATATAAAAATTTCAATTTTTTTAGGTTTTGGGTGGATTTTTCAATTTTTTTGGGTGGTCACGAATTAAAGTCCTTTTCGCTCTAGGACGCTTAGTTTAGGAGATATGGGCAAAGGAAGTTTTTCATATAAAAATTTAAATTTTTTTAGGTTTTGGGTGGATTTTTCAATTTTTTTGGGTGGTCACGAATTAAAGTCCTTTTCGCTCTAGGACGCTTAGTTTAGGAGATATGGGCAAAAGAAGTTTTTCATATAAAAATTTCAATTTTTTTAGGTTTTGGGTGGATTTTTCAATTTTTTTGGGGTGGTCGCGAATTAAAGTCCTTTTCGCTCTAGGACGCTAAGTTTAGGAGATATGGGCAAAAGAAGTTTTTCATATAAAAATTTAAATTTTTTTAGGTTTTGGGTGGATTTTTCAATTTTTTGGGGGTGGTCACGAATTAAAGTCCTTTTCGCTCTAGGACGCTTAGTTTAGGAGATATGGGCAAAAGAAGTTTTTCATATAAAAATTTCAATTTTTTTAGGTTTTGGGTGGATTTTTCAATTTTTTGGGGTGGTCACGAATTATCGTCCTTTTCGCTCTAGGACGCTTAGTTTAGGAGATATGGGCAAAAGAAGTTTTTCATATAAAAATTTCAATTTTTTTAGGTTTTGGGTGGATTTTTCAATTTTTTGGGGTGGTCACGAATTATCGTCCTTTTCGCTCTAGGACGCTTAGTTTAGGAGATATGGGCAAAAGAAGTTTTTCATATAAAAATTTCAATTTTTTAGGTTTGGGTGGATTTTTCAATTTTTTTGGGTGGTCACGAATTAAAGTCCTTTTCGCTCTATGACGCTTAGTTTAGGAGATATGGGCAAAAGAAGTTTTTCATATAAAAATTTCAATTTTTTAGGTTTTGGGTGGATTGTTCAATTTTTTGGGGTGGTCACGAATTAAAGTCCTTTTCGCTCTAGGACGCTTAGTTTAGGAGATATGGGCAAAAGAAGTTTTTCATATAAAAATTTCAATTTTTTTAGGTTTTGGGTGGATTTTTCAATTTTTTTGGGGTGGTCGCGAATTAAAGTCCTTTTCGCTCTAGGACGCTAAGTTTAGGAGATATGGGCAAAAGAAGTTTTTCATATAAAAATTTAAATTTTTTTAGGTTTTGGGTGGATTTTTCAATTTTTTGGGGGTGGTCACGAATTAAAGTCCTTTTCGCTCTAGGACGCTTAGTTTAGGAGATATGGGCAAAAGAAGTTTTTCATATAAAAATTTCAATTTTTTTAGGTTTTGGGTGGATTTTTCAATTTTTTTGGGTGGTCACGAATTAAAGTCCTTTTCGCTCTAGGACGCTTAGTTTAGGAGATATGGGCAAAGGAAGTTTTTCATATAAAAATTTAAATTTTTTTAGGTTTTGGGTGGATTTTTCAATTTTTTTGGGTGGTCACGAATTAAAGTCCTTTTCGCTCTAGGACGCTTAGTTTAGGAGATATGGGCAAAATAAATTTTTCATATAAAAATTTCAATTTTTTTAGGTTTTGGGTGGATTTTTCAATTTTTTTGGGGTGGTCGCGAATTAAAGTCCTTTTCGCTCTAGGACGCTAAGTTTAGGAGATATGGGCAAAAGAAGTTTTTCATATAAAACTTTCAATTTTTTTAGGTTTTGGGTGGATTTTTCAATTTTTTGGGTGGTCACGAATTAAAGTCCTTTTCGCTCTATGACGCTTAGTTTAGGAGATATGGGCAAAAGAAGTTTTTCATATAAAAATTTCAATTTTTTTAGGTTTTGGGTGGATTTTTCAATTTTTTTTGGGTGGTCGCGAATTAAAGTCCTTTTCGCTTTAGGACGCATATTTAAGGAGATATGGGCAAAAGAAGTTTTTCATATAAAAATTTCAATTTTTTTAGGTTTTGGGTGGATTTTTCAATTTTTTTGGGTGGTCACGAATTAAAGTCCTTTTCGCTCTATGACGCTTAGTTTAGGAGATATGGGCAAAAGAAGTTTTTCATATAAAAATTTTAATTTTTTTAGGTTTTGGGTGGATTTTTCAATTTTTTGGGGTGGTCACGAATTAAAGTCCTTTTCGCTCTAGGACGCATATTTAAGGAGAAGGGCAAAAGAAGTTTTTCATACAAAAATTTCAATTTTTTTAGGCTTTGGGTGGATTTTTCAATTTTTTGGGGTGGTCACGAATGAAAGCCCTTTTCGCTCTAGGACGCATATTTAAGGAGATATGGGCAAAAGAAGTTTTTAATATAAAAATTTCAATTTTTTTTAGGTTTTGGGTGGATTTTTGAATATTTTGGGGTAGTCACGAATTAAAGTCCTTTTCGCTCTAGGACGCTTGGTTTAGGAGATATGGGCAAAAGAAGTTTTTCATATAAAAATTTCAATTTTTTTAGGTTTTGGGTGGATTTTTCAATTTTTTGGGGTAGTCACGAATTAAAGTCCTTTTCGCTCTAGGACGCTTAGTTTAGGAGATATGGGCAAAAGAAGTTTTTCATATAAAAATTTCAATTTTTTTAGGTTTTGGGTGGATTTTTCAATTTTTTGGGGTGGTCACGAATTAAAGTCCTTTTCGCTCTAGGACGCATATTTAAGGAGATATGGGCAAAAGAAGTTTTTCATATAAAAATTTAAATTTTTTTAGGCTTTGGGTGGATTTTTCAATTTTTTGGGGTGGTCACGAATGAAAGCCCTTTTCGCTCTAGGACGCATATTTAAGGAGATATGGGCAAAAGAAGTTTTTAATATAAAAATTTCGATTTTTTTAGGTTTTGGGTGGATTTTTCAATTTTTTGGGGGTGGTCACGAATTAATGTCCTTTTCGCTCTAGGACGCATATTTAAGGAGATATGGGCAAAAGAAGTTTTTCATATAAAAATTTCAATTTTTTTAGGTTTTGGGTGGATTTTTCAATTTTTTGGGGTGGTCACGAATTAAAGTCCTTTTCGCTCTAGGACGCTTAGTTTAGGAGATATGGGCAAAGGAAGTTTTTCATATAAAAATTTCAATTTTTTTAGGTTTTGGGTGGATTTTTCAATTTTTTTGGGTGGTCACGAATTAAAGTCCTTTTCGCTCTAGGACGCTTAGTTTAGGAGATATGGGCAAAAGAAGTTTTTCATATAAAAATTTCAATTTTTTTAGGTTTTGGGTGGATTTTTCAATTTTTTTGGGGTGGTCGCGAATTAAAGTCCTTTTCGCTCTAGGACGCTAAGTTTAGGAGATATGGGCAAAAGAAGTTTTTCATATAAAAATTTAAATTTTTTTAGGTTTTGGGTGGATTTTTCAATTTTTTGGGGGTGGTCACGAATTAAAGTCCTTTTCGCTCTAGGACGCTTAGTTTAGGAGATATGGGCAAAAGAAGTTTTTCATATAAAAATTTAAATTTTTTTAGGTTTTGGGTGGATTTTTCAATTTTTTGGGGTGGTCACGAATTATCGTCCTTTTCGCTCTAGGACGCTTAGTTTAGGAGATATGGGCAAAAGAAGTTTTTCATATAAAAATTTCAATTTTTTTAGGTTTTGGGTGGATTTTTCAATTTTTTGGGGTGGTCACGAATTATCGTCCTTTTCGCTCTAGGACGCTTAGTTTAGGAGATATGGGCAAAAGAAGTTTTTCATATAAAAATTTCAATTTTTTAGGTTTGGGTGGATTTTTCAATTTTTTTGGGTGGTCACGAATTAAAGTCCTTTTCGCTCTATGACGCTTAGTTTAGGAGATATGGGCAAAAGAAGTTTTTCATATAAAAATTTCAATTTTTTAGGTTTTAGGTGGATTGTTCAATTTTTTGGGGTGGTCACGAATTAAAGTCCTTTTCGCTCTAGGCCGCATATTTAAGGAGATATGGGCAAAAGAAGTTTTTCATATAAAAATTTCAATTTTTTTAGGTTTTAGGTGGATTGTTCAATTTTTTGGGGTGGTCACGAATTAAAGTCCTTTTCGCTCTAGGCCGCATATTTAAGGAGATATGGGCAAAAGAAGTTTTTCATATAAAAATTTCAATTTTTTTAGGTTTTGGGTGGATTTTTCAATTTTTTTGGGTGGTCACGAATTAAAGTCCTTTTCGCTCTAGGACGCTTAGTTTAGGAGATATGGGCAAAAGAAGTTTTTCATATAAAAATTTCAATTTTTTTAGGTTTTGGATGCATTTTTCAATTTGTTGGGGTGGTCGCGAATTAAAGTCCTTTTCGCTCTAGGACGCTTAGTTTAGGAGATATGGGCAAAAGAAGTTTTTCATATAAAAATTTAAATTTTTTTAGGTTTTGGGTGGATTTTTTAATTTTTTGGGGGTGGTCACGAATTAAAGTCCTTTTCGCTCTAGGACGCTTAGTTTAGGAGATATGGGCAAAAGAAGTTTTTCATATAAAAATTTCAATTTTTGTAGGTTTTGGGTGGATTTTTCAATTTTTTGGGGTGGTCACGAGTTATCGTCCTTTTCGCTCTAGGCCGCATATTTAAGGAGATATGGGCAAAAGAAATTTTTCATATAAAAATTTCAATTTTTTTAGGTTTTGGGTGGATTTTTCAATTTTTTTGGGTGGTCACGAATTAAAGTCCTTTTCGCTCTAGGACGCTTAGTTTAGGAGATATGGGCAAAAGAAGTTTTTCATATAAAAATTTCAATTTTTTTAGGTTTTGGGTGGATTTTTCAATTTTTTGGGGTGGTCACGAATTAAAGTCCTTTTCGCTCTAGGACGCATATTTAAGGAGATATGGGCAAAAGAAGTTTTTCATATAAAAATTTCAATTTTTTTAGGTTTTGGGTGGATTTTTCAATTTTTTTGGGGTGGTCGCGAATTAAAGTCCTTTTCGCTCTAGGACGCTAAGTTTAGGAGATATGGGCAAAAGAAGTTTTTCATATAAAAATTTAAATTTTTTTAGGTTTTGGGTGGATTTTTCAATTTTTTGGGGGTGGTCACGAATTAAAGTCCTTTTCGCTCTAGGACGCTTAGTTTAGGAGATATGGGCAAAAGAAGTTTTTCATATAAAAATTTAAATTTTTTAAGGTTTTGGGTGGATTTTTCAATTTTTTGGGGTGGTCACGAATTATCGTCCTTTTCGCTCTAGGACGCTTAGTTTAGGAGATATGGGCAAAAGAAGTTTTTCATATAAAAATTTCAATTTTTTTAGGTTTTGGGTGGATTTTTCAATTTTTTGGGGTGGTCACGAATTATCGTCCTTTTCGCTCTAGGACGCTTAGTTTAGGAGATATGGGCAAAAGAAGTTTTTCATATAAAAATTTCAATTTTTTAGGTTTGGGTGGATTTTTCAATTTTTTTGGGTGGTCACGAATTAAAGTCCTTTTCGCTCTATGACGCTTAGTTTAGGAGATATGGGCAAAAGAAGTTTTTCATATAAAAATTTCAATTTTTTAGGTTTTGGGTGGATTGTTCAATTTTTTGGGGTGGTCACGAATTAAAGTCCTTTTCGCTCTAGGCCGCATATTTAAGGAGATATGGGCAAAAGAAGTTTTTCATATAAAAATTTCAATTTTTTTAGGTTTTAGGTGGATTGTTCAATTTTTTGGGGTGGTCACGAATTAAAGTCCTTTTCGCTCTAGGCCGCATATTTAAGGAGATATGGGCAAAAGAAGTTTTTCATATAAAAATTTCAATTTTTTTAGGTTTTGGGTGGATTTTTCAATTTTTTTGGGTGGTCACGAATTAAAGTCCTTTTCGCTCTAGGACGCTTAGTTTAGGAGATATGGGCAAAAGAAGTTTTTCATATAAAAATTTCAATTTTTTTAGGTTTTGGATGCATTTTTCAATTTGTTGGGGTGGTCGCGAATTAAAGTCCTTTTCGCTCTAGGACGCTTAGTTTAGGAGATATGGGCAAAAGAAGTTTTTCATATAAAAATTTAAATTTTTTTAGGTTTTGGGTGGATTTTTTAATTTTTTGGGGGTGGTCACGAATTAAAGTCCTTTTCGCTCTAGGACGCTTAGTTTAGGAGATATGGGCAAAAGAAGTTTTTCATATAAAAATTTCAATTTTTGTAGGTTTTGGGTGGATTTTTCAATTTTTTGGGGTGGTCACGAGTTATCGTCCTTTTCGCTCTAGGCCGCATATTTAAGGAGATATGGGCAAAAGAAATTTTTCATATAAAAATTTCAATTTTTTTAGGTTTTGGGTGGATTTTTCAATTTTTTTGGGTGGTCACGAATTAAAGTCCTTTTCGCTCTAGGACGCTTAGTTTAGGAGATATGGGCAAAAGAAGTTTTTCATATAAAAATTTCAATTTTTTTAGGTTTTGGGTGGATTTTTCAATTTTTTGGGGTGGTCACGAATTAAAGTCCTTTTCGCTCTAGGACGCATATTTAAGGAGATATGGGCAAAAGAAGTTTTTCATACAAAAATTTCAATTTTTTTAGGCTTTGGGTGGATTTTTCAATTTTTTGGGGTGGTCACGAATGAAAGCCCTTTTCGCTCTATGACGCTTAGTTTAGGAGATATGGGCAAAAGAAGTTTTTCATATAAAAATTTCAATTTTTTTTAGGTTTTAGGTGGATTGTTCAATTTTTTGGGGTGGTCACGAATTAAAGTCCTTTTCGCTCTAGGCCGCATATTTAAGGAGATATGGGCAAAAGAAGTTTTTCATATAAAAATTTCAATTTTTTTAGGTTTTGGGTGGATTTTTCAATTTTTTGGGGTAGTCACGAATTAAGGTCCTTTTCGCTCTAGGACGCTTAGTTTAGGAGATATGGGCAAAAGAAGTTTTTCATATAAAAATTTCAATTTTTTTAGGTTTTGGGTGGATTTTTCAATTTTTTGGGGTGGTCGCGAATTAAAGTCCTTTTCGCTCTAGGACGCTTAGTTTAGGAGATATGGGCAAAAGAAGTTTTTCATATAAAAATTTAAATTTTTTTAGGTTTTGGGTGGATTTTTTAATTTTTTGGGGGTGGTCACGAATTAAAGTCCTTTTCGCTCTAGGACGCTTAGTTTAGGAGATATGGGCAAAAGAAGTTTTTCATATAAAAATTTCAATTTTTTTAGGTTTTGGGTGGATTTTTCAATTTTTTGGGGTGGTCACGAGTTATCGTCCTTTTCGCTCTAGGACGCTTAGTTTAGGAGATATGGGCAAAAGAAGTTTTTCATATAAAAAGTCCTTTTCGCTCTAGGACGCTTAGTTTAGGAGATATGGGCAAAATAAGTTTTTCATATAAAAATTTCAATTTTTTTAGGTTTTGGGTGGATTTTTCACTTTTTTGGGGGTGGTCACGAATTAAAGTCCTTTTCGCTCTAGGACGCTTAGTTTAGGAGATATGGGCAAAAGAAGTTTTTCATATAAAAATTTCAATTTTTTTAGGTTTTGGGTGGATTTTTCAATTTTTTGGGGTGGTCACGAATTATCGTCCTTTTCGCTCTAGGACGCTTAGTTTAGGAGATATGGGCAAAAGAAGTTTTTCATATAAAAATTTCAATTTTTTTAGGTTTTGGGTGGATTTTTCAATTTTTTGGGGTGGTCACGAATTATCGTCCTTTTCGCTCTAGGACGCTTAGTTTAGGAGATATGGGCAAAAGAAGTTTTTCATATAAAAATTTCAATTTTTTAGGTTTGGGTGGATTTTTAAATTTTTTTGGGTGGTCACGAATTAAAGTCCTTTTCGCTCTATGACGCTTAGTTTAGGAGATATGGGCAAAAGAAGTTTTTCATATAAAAATTTCAATTTTTTAGGTTTTGGGTGGATTGTTCAATTTTTTGGGGTGGTCACGAATTAAAGTCCTTTTCGCTCTAGGCCGCATATTTAAGGAGATATGGGCAAAAGAATTTTTTCATATAAAAATTTCAATTTTTTTAGGTTTTGGGTGGATTTTTCAATTTTTTTGGGTGGTCACGAATTAAAGTCCTTTTCGCTCTAGGACGCTTAGATTAGGAGATATGGGCAAAAGAAGTTTTTCATATAAAAATTTCATTTTTTTAGGTTTTGGGTGGATTTTTCAATTTTTTGGGGTGGTCACGAATTAAAGTCCTTTTCGCTCTAGGACGCTTAGTTTAGGAGATATGGGCAAAAGAAGTTTTTCATATAAAAATTTCAATTTTTTTAGGTTTTGGGTGGATTTTTCAATTTTTTGGGGTGGTCACGAGTTATCGTCCTTTTCGCTCTAGGACGCTTAGTTTAGGAGATATGGGCAAAAGAAGTTTTTCATATAAAAATTTCAATTTTTTTAGGTTTTGGGTGGATTTTTCAATTTTTTGGGGGTGGTCACGAATTAAAGTCCTTTTCGCTCTAGGACGCTTAGTTTAGGAGATATGGGCAAAAGAAGTTTTTCATATAAAAATTTCAATTTTTTTAGGTTTTGGGTGGATTTTTCAATTTTTTGGGGTGGTCACGAATTATCGTCCTTTTCGCTCTAGGACGCTTAGTTTAGGAGATATGGGCAAAAGAAGTTTTTCATATAAAAAGTCCTTTTCGCTCTAGGACGCTTAGTTTAGGAGATATGGGCAAAATAAATTTTTCATATAAAAATTTCAATTTTTTTAGGTTTTGGGTGGATTTTTCAATTTTTTTGGGGTGGTCACGAATTAAAGTCCTTTTCGCTTTAGGACGCATATTTAAGGAGATATGGGCAAAAGAAGTTTTTCATATAAAAATTTCAATTTTTTTAGGTTTTGGGTGGATTTTTCAATTTTTTTGGGTGGTCACGAATTAAAGTCCTTTTCGCTCTAGGCCGCTTAGTTTAGGAGATATGGGCAAAAGAAGTTTTTCATATAAAAATTTCAATTTTTTTAGGTTTTGGGTGGATTTTTCAATTTTTTGGGGTGGTCACGAATTAAAGTCCTTTTCGCTTTAGGACGCATATTTAAGGAGATATGGGCAAAAGAAGTTTTTCATATAAAAATTTCAATTTTTTTAGGTTTTGGGTGGATTTTTCAATTTTTTTGGGTGGTCACGAATTAAAGTCCTTTTCGCTCTAGGACGCTTAGTTTAGGAGATATGGGCAAAAGAAGTTTTTCATATAAAAATTTCAATTTTTTTAGGTTTTGGGTGGATTTTTCAATTTTTCAATGGGGGTGGTCACGAATTAAAGTCCTTTTCGCTCTAGGACGCATATTTAAGGAGATATGGGCAAAAGAAGTTTTTCATACAAAAATTTCAATTTTTTTAGGCTTTGGGTGGATTTTTCAATTTTTTGGGGTGGTCACGAATGAAAGCCCTTTTCGCTCTAGGACGCATATTTAAGGAGATATGGGCAAAAGAAGTTTTTAATATAAAAATTTCAATTTTTTTTAGGTTTTGGGTGGATTTTTCAATTTTTTGGGGTAGTCACGAATTAAAGTCCTTTTCGCTCTAGGACGCTTGATTTAGGAGATATGGGCAAAAGAAGTTTTTCATATAAAAATTTCAATTTTTTTAGGTTTTGGGTGGATTTTTCAATTTTTTGGGGTGGTCACGAATTAAAGTCCTTTTCGCTCTAGGACGCTTAGTTTAGGAGATATGGGCAAAAGAAGTTTTTCATATAAAAATTTCAATTTTTTTAGGTTTTGGGTGGATTTTTCAATTTTTTGGGGTAGTCACGAATTAAAGTCCTTTTCGCTCTAGGATGCATATTTAAGGAGATATGGGCAAAAGAAGTTTTTCATATAAAAATTTAAATTTTTTTAGGCTTTGTGTGGATTTTTCAATTTTTTGGGGTGGTCACGAATGAAAGCCCTTTTCGCTCTAGGACGCATATTTAAGGAGATATGGGCAAAAGAAGTTTTTAATATAAAAATTTCGATTTTTTTTAGGTTTTGGGTGGATTTTTCAATTTTTTGGGGGTGGTCACGAATTAATGTCCTTTTCGCTCTAGGACGCATATTTAAGGAGATATGGGCAAAAGAAGTTTTTCATATAAAAATTTCAATTTTTTTAGGTTTTGGGTGGATTTTTCAATTTTTTTGGGTGGTCACGAATTAAAGTCCTTTTCGCTCTAGGACGCTTAGTTTAGAAGATATGGGCAAAGGAAGTTTTTCATATAAAAATTTAATTTTTTTTAGGTTTTGGGTGGATTTTTCAATTTTTTTGGGTGGTCACGAATTAAAGTCCTTTTCGCTCTAGGACGCTTAGTTTAGGAGATATGGGCAAAAGAAGTTTTTCATATAAAAATTTCAATTTTTTTAGGTTTTGGGTCGATTTTTCAATTTTTTTTGGGGTGGTCGCGAATTAAAGTCCTTTTCGCTCTAGGACGCTAAGTTTAGGAGATATGGGCAAAAGAAGTTTTTCATATAAAAATTTTAAATTTTTTTAGGTTTTGGGTGGATTTTTCACTTTTTTGGGGGTGGTCACGAATTAAAGTCCTTTTCGCTCTGGGACGCTTAGTTTAGGAGATATGGGCAAAAGAAGTTTTTCATATAAAAATTTCAATTTTTTTAGGTTTTGGGTGGATTTTTCAATTTTTTGGGGTGGTCACGAATTATCGTCCTTTTCGCTCTAGGACGCTTAGTTTAGGAGATATGGGCAAAAGAAGTTTTTCATATAAAAAGTCCTTTTCGCTCTAGGACGCTTAGTTTAGGAGATATGGGCAAAATAAATTTTTCATATAAAAATTTCAATTTTTTTAGGTTTTGGGTGGATTTTTCAATTTTTTGGGGTGGTCGCGAATTAAAGTCCTTTTCGCTCTAGGACGCTAAGTTTAGGAGATATGGGCAAAAGAAGTTTTTCATATAAAAATTTAAATTTTTTTAGGTTTTGGGTGGATTTTTCAATTTTTTGGGGGTGGTCACGAATTAAAGTCCTTTTCGCTCTAGGACGCTTAGTTTAGGAGATATGGGCAAAAGAAGTTTTTCATATAAAAATTTCATTTTTTTTAGGTTTTGGGTGGATTTTTCAATTTTTTGGGGTGGTCACGAATTATCGTCCTTTTCGCTCTAGGACGCTTAGTTTAGGAGATATGGGCAAAAGAAATTTTTCATATAAAAATTTCAATTTTTTAGGTTTGGGTGGATTTTTCAATTTTTTTGGGTGGTCACGAATTAAAGTCCTTTTCGCTCTATGACGCTTAGTTTAGGAGATATGGGCAAAAGAAGTTTTTCATATAAAAATTTCAATTTTTTTAGGTTTTGGGTGGATTTTTCAATTTTTTGGGGTGGTCACGAGTTATCGTCCTTTTCGCTCTAGGCCGCATATTTAAGGAGATATGGGCAAAAGAATTTTTTCATATAAAAATTTCAATTTTTTTAGGTTTTGGGTGGATTTTTCAATTTTTTTGGGTGGTCACGAATTAAAGTCCTTTTCGCTCTAGGACGCTTAGTTTAGGAGATATGGGCAAAAGAAGTTTTTCATATAAAAATTTCATTTTTTTAGGTTTTGGGTGGATTTTTCAATTTTTTGGGGTGGTCACGAATTAAAGTCCTTTTCGCTCTAGGACGCTTAGTTTAGGAGATATGGGCAAAAGAAGTTTTTCATATAAAAATTTCAATTTTTTTAGGTTTTGGGTGGATTTTTCAATTTTTTGGGGTGGTCACGAGTTATCGTCCTTTTCGCTCTAGGACGCTTAGTTTAGGAGATATGGGCAAAAGAAGTTTTTCATATAAAAATTTCAATTTTTTTAGGTTTTGGGTGGATTTTTCAATTTTTTGGGGGTGGTCACGAATTAAAGTCCTTTTCGCTCTAGGACGCTTAGTTTAGGAGATATGGGCAAAAGAAGTTTTTCATATAAAAATTTCAATTTTTTTAGGTTTTGGGTGGATTTTTCAATTTTTTGGGGTGGTCACGAATTATCGTCCTTTTCGCTCTAGGACGCTTAGTTTAGGAGATATGGGCAAAAGAAGTTTTTCATATAAAAAGTCCTTTTCGCTCTAGGACGCTTAGTTTAGGAGATATGGGCAAAATAAATTTTTCATATAAAAATTTCAATTTTTTTAGGTTTTGGGTGGATTTTTCAATTTTTTTGGGGTGGTCACGAATTAAAGTCCTTTTCGCTTTAGGACGCATATTTAAGGAGATATGGGCAAAAGAAGTTTTTCATATAAAAATTTCAATTTTTTTAGGTTTTGGGTGGATTTTTCAATTTTTTTGGGTGGTCACGAATTAAAGTCCTTTTCGCTCTAGGCCGCTTAGTTTAGGAGATATGGGCAAAAGAAGTTTTTCATATAAAAATTTCAATTTTTTTAGGTTTTGGGTGGATTTTTCAATTTTTTGGGGTGGTCACGAATTAAAGTCCTTTTCGCTTTAGGACGCATATTTAAGGAGATATGGGCAAAAGAAGTTTTTCATATAAAAATTTCAATTTTTTTAGGTTTTGGGTGGATTTTTCAATTTTTTTGGGTGGTCACGAATTAAAGTCCTTTTCGCTCTAGGACGCTTAGTTTAGGAGATATGGGCAAAAGAAGTTTTTCATATAAAAATTTCAATTTTTTTAGGTTTTGGGTGGATTTTTCAATTTTTCAATGGGGGTGGTCACGAATTAAAGTCCTTTTCGCTCTAGGACGCATATTTAAGGAGATATGGGCAAAAGAAGTTTTTCATACAAAAATTTCAATTTTTTTAGGCTTTGGGTGGATTTTTCAATTTTTTGGGGTGGTCACGAATGAAAGCCCTTTTCGCTCTAGGACGCATATTTAAGGAGATATGGGCAAAAGAAGTTTTTAATATAAAAATTTCAATTTTTTTTAGGTTTTGGGTGGATTTTTCAATTTTTTGGGGTAGTCACGAATTAAAGTCCTTTTCGCTCTAGGACGCTTGATTTAGGAGATATGGGCAAAAGAAGTTTTTCATATAAAAATTTCAATTTTTTTAGGTTTTGGGTGGATTTTTCAATTTTTTGGGGTAGTCACGAATTAAAGTCCTTTTCGCTCTAGGACGCTTAGTTTAGGAGATATGGACAAAAGAAGTTTTTCATATAAAAATTTCAATTTTTTTAGGTTTTGGGTGGATTTTTCAATTTTTTGGGGTAGTCACGAATTAAAGTCCTTTTCGCTCTAGGATGCATATTTAAGGAGATATGGGCAAAAGAAGTTTTTCATATAAAAATTTAAATTTTTTTAGGCTTTGTGTGGATTTTTCAATTTTTTGGGGTGGTCACGAATGAAAGCCCTTTTCGCTCTAGGACGCATATTTAAGGAGATATGGGCAAAAGAAGTTTTTAATATAAAAATTTCGATTTTTTTTAGGTTTTGGGTGGATTTTTCAATTTTTTGGGGGTGGTCACGAATTAATGTCCTTTTCGCTCTAGGACGCATATTTAAGGAGATATGGGCAAAAGAAGTTTTTCATATAAAAATTTCAATTTTTTTAGGTTTTGGGTGGATTTTTCAATTTTTTTGGGTGGTCACGAATTAAAGTCCTTTTCGCTCTAGGACGCTTAGTTTAGGAGATATGGGCAAAGGAAGTTTTTCATATAAAAATTTAATTTTTTTTAGGTTTTGGGTGGATTTTTCAATTTTTTTGGGTGGTCACGAATTAAAGTCCTTTTCGCTCTAGGACGCTTAGTTTAGGAGATATGGGCAAAAGAAGTTTTTCATATAAAAATTTCAATTTTTTTAGGTTTTGGGTCGATTTTTCAATTTTTTTTGGGGTGGTCGCGAATTAAAGTCCTTTTCGCTCTAGGACGCTAAGTTTAGGAGATATGGGCAAAAGAAGTTTTTCATATAAAAATTTAAATTTTTTTAGGTTTTGGGTGGATTTTTCAATTTTTTGGGGGTGGTCACGAATTAAAGTCCTTTTCGCTCTAGGACGCTTAGTTTAGGAGATATGGGCAAAAGAAGTTTTTCATATAAAAATTTCAATTTTTTTAGGTTTTGGGTGGATTTTTAAATTTTTTGGGGTGGTCACGAATTATCGTCCTTTTCGCTCTAGGACGCTTAGTTTAGGAGATATGGGCAAAAGAAGTTTTTCATATAAAAAGTCCTTTTCGCTCTAGGACGCTTAGTTTAGGAGATATGGGCAAAATAAATTTTTCATATAAAAATTTCAATTTTTTTAGGTTTTGGGTGGATTTTTCAATTTTTTGGGGTGGTCGCGAATTAAAGTCCTTTTCGCTCTAGGACGCTAAGTTTAGGAGATATGGGCAAAAGAAGTTTTTCATATAAAAATTTAAATTTTTTTAGGTTTTGGGTGGATTTTTCAATTTTTTGGGGGTGGTCACGAATTAAAGTCCTTTTCGCTCTAGGACGCTTAGTTTAGGAGATATGGGCAAAAGAAGTTTTTCATATAAAAATTTCATTTTTTTTAGGTTTTGGGTGGATTTTTCAATTTTTTGGGGTGGTCACGAATTATCGTCCTTTTCGCTCTAGGACGCTTAGTTTAGGAGATATGGGCAAAAGAAATTTTTCATATAAAAATTTCAATTTTTTAGGTTTGGGTGGATTTTTCAATTTTTTTGGGTGGTCACGAATTAAAGTCCTTTTCGCTCTATGACGCTTAGTTTAGGAGATATGGGCAAAAGAAGTTTTTCATATAAAAATTTCAATTTTTTAGGTTTTGGGTGGATTGTTCAATTTTTTGGGGTGGTCACGAATTAAAGTCCTTTTCGCTCTAGGCCGCATATTTAAGGAGATATGGGCAAAAGAATTTTTTCATATAAAAATTTCAATTTTTTTAGGTTTTGGGTGGATTTTTCAATTTTTTTGGGTGGTCACGAATTAAAGTCCTTTTCGCTCTAGGACGCTTAGTTTAGGAGATATGGGCAAAAGAAGTTTTTCATATAAAAATTTCAATTTTTTTAGGTTTTGGGTGGATTTTTCAATTTTTTGGGGTGGTCACGAATTAAAGTCCTTTTCGCTCTAGGACGCATATTTAAGGAGATATGGGCAAAAGAAGTTTTTCATACAAAAATTTCAATTTTTTAGGCTTTGGGTGGATTTTTCAATTTTTTGGGGTGGTCACGAATGAAAGCCCTTTTCGCTCTAGGACGCATATTTAAGGAGATATGGGCAAAAGAAGTTTTTAATATAAAAATTTCAAATTTTTTTAGGTTTTGGGTGGATTTTTAAATTTTTTGGGGGTGGTCACGAATTAATGTCCTTTTCGCTCTAGGACGCTTAGTTTAGGAGATATGGGTAAAAGAAGTTTTTCATATAAAAGTTTCAATTTTTTTAGGTTTTGGGTGGATTTTTCAATTTTTTGGGGTAGTCACGTATTAAGGTCCTTTTCGCTCTAGGACGCTTAGTTTAGGAGATATGGGCAAAAGAAGTTTTTCATATAAAAATTTCAATTTTTTTAGGTTTTGGGTGGATTTTTCAATTTTTTGGGGTGGTCACGAATTAAAGTCCTTTTCGCTCTAGGACGCATATTTAAGGAGATATGGGCAAAAGAAGTTTTTCATATAACAATTTCAATTTTTTTAGGCTTTGGGTGGATTTTTCAATTTTTTGGGGTGGTCACGAATGAAAGCCCTTTTCGCTCTAGGACGCATATTTAAGGAGATATGGGCAAAAGAAGTTTTTAATATAAAAATTTCAATTTTTTTTTTAGGTTTTGGGTGGATTTTTCAATTTTTTGGGGGTGGTCACGAATTAATGTCCTTTTCGCTCTAGGACGCATATTTAAGGAGATATGGGCAAAAGAAGTTTTTCATATAAAAATTTAAATTTTTTTAGGTTTTGGGTGAATTTTTCAATTTTTTGGGTGGTCACGAATTAAAGTCCTTTTCGCTCTAGGACGCTTAGTTTAGGAGATATGGGCAAAGGAAGTTTTTCATATAAAAATTTAAATTTTTTTAGGTTTTGGGTGGATTTTTCAATATTTTTGGGTGGTCACGAATTAAAGTCCTTTTCGCTCTAGGACGCTTAGTTTAGGAGATATGGGCAAAAGAAGTTTTTCATATAAAAATTTCAATTTTTTTAGGTTTTGGGTGGATTTTTCAATTTTTTGGGGTGGTCACGAATTATCGTCCTTTTCGCTCTAGGACGCTTAGTTTAGGAGATATGGGCAAAAGAAGTTTTTCATATAAAAATTTCAATTTTTTTAGGTTTGGGTGGATTTTTCATTTTTTTTTGGGTGGTCACGAATTAAAGTCCTTATCGCTCTATGACGCTTAGTTTAGGAGATATGGGCAAAAGAAGTTTTTCATATAAAAATTTAAATTTTTTTAGGTTTTAGGTGGATTGTTCAATTTTTTGGGGTGGTCACGAATTAAAGTCCTTTTCGCTCTAGGCCGCATATTTAAGGAGATATGGGCAAAAGAAGTTTTTCATATAAAAATTTCAATTTTTTTAGGTTTTGGGGGGATTTTTCAATTTTTTTGGGTGGTCACGAATTAAAGTCCTTTTCGCTCTAGGACGCTTAGTTTAGGAGATATGGGCAAAAGAAGTTTTTCATATAAAAATTTCAATTTTTTTAGGTTTTGGGTGGATTTTTCAATTTTTTGGGGTGGTCGCGAATTAAAGTCCTTTTCGCTCTAGGACGCTTAGTTTAGGAGATATGGGCAAAAGAAGTTTTTCATATAAAAATTTAAATTTTTTAGGTTTTGGGTGGATTTTTTAATTTTTTGGGGGTGGTCACGAATTAAAGTCCTTTTCGCTCTAGGACGCTTAGTTTAGGAGATATGGGCAAAAGAAGTTTTTCATATAAAAATTTCAATTTTTTTAGGTTTTGGGTGGATTTTTCAATTTTTTGGGGTGGTCACGAGTTATCGTCCTTTTCGCTCTAGGCCGCATATTTAAGGAGATATGGGCAAAAGAATTTTTTCATATAAAAATTTCAATTTTTTTAGGTTTTGGGTGGATTTTTCAATTTTTTGGGGTGGTCACGAATTAAAGTCCTTTTCGCTCTAGGACGCTTAGTTTAGGAGATATGGGCAAAAGAAGTTTTTCATATAAAAATTTCAATTTTTTTAGGTTTTGGGTGGATTTTTCAATTTTTTGGGGTGGTCACGAATTAAAGTCCTTTTCGCTCTAGGACGCATATTTAAGGAGATATGGGCAAAAGAAGTTTTTCATACAAAAATTTCAATTTTTTTAGGCTTTGGGTGGATTTTTCAATTTTTTGGGGTGGTCACGAATGAAAGCCCTTTTCGCTCTAGGACGCATATTTAAGGAGATATGGGCAAAAGAAGTTTTTAATATAAAAATTTCAATTTTTTTTAGGTTTTGGGTGGATTTTTAAATTTTTTGGGGGTGGTCACGAATTAATGTCCTTTTCGCTCTAGGACGCTTAGTTTAGGAGATATGGGCAAAAGAAGTTTTTCATATAAAAATTTCAATTTTTTTAGGTTTTGGGTAGATTTTTCAATTTTTTGGGGTAGTCACGAATTAAGGTCCTTTTCGCTCTAGGACGCTTAGTTTAGGAGATATGGGCAAAAGAAGTTTTTCAAATAAAAATTTCAATTTTTTTAGGATTTGGGTGGATTTTTCAATTTTTTGGGGTGGTCACGAATTAAAGTCCTTTTCGCTCTAGGACGCATATTTAAGGAGATATGGGCAAAAGAAGTTTTTCATATAACAATTTCAATTTTTTTAGGCTTTGGGTGGATTTTTCAATTTTTTGGGGTGGTCACGAATGAAAGCCCTTTTCGCTCTAGGACGCATATTTAAGGAGATATGGGCAAAAGAAGTTTTTAATATAAAAATTTCAATTTTTTTTAGGTTTTGGGTGGATTTTTCAATTTTTTGGGGGTGATCACGAATTAATGTCCTTTTCGCTCTAGGACGCATATTTAAGGAGATATGGGCAAAAGAAGTTTTTCATATAAAAATTTCATTTTTTTTAGGTTTTGGGTGGATTTTTCAATTTTTTAGGGTGGTCACGAATTAAAGTCCTTTTCGCTCTAGGACGCTTAGTTTAGGAGATATGGGCAAAGGAAGTTTTTCATATAAAAATTTAAATTTTTTTAGGTTTTGGGTGGATTTTTCAATTTTTTTGGGTGGTCACGAATTAAAGTCCTTTTCGCTCTAGGACGCTTAGTTTAGGAGATATGGGCAAAAGAAGTTTTTCATATAAAAATTTAAATTTTTTTAGGTTTTGGGTGGATTTTTCAATTTTTTGGGGTGGTCACGAATTATCGTCCTTTTCGCTCTAGGACGCTTAGTTTAGGAGATATGGGCAAAAGAAGTTTTTCATATAAAAATTTCAATTTTTTTAGGTTTGGGTGGATTTTTCAATTTTTTTTGGGTGGTCACGAATTAAAGTCCTTTTCGCTCTATGACGCTTAGTTTAGGAGATATGGGCAAAAGAAGTTTTTCATATAAAAATTTCAATTTTTTTTAGGTTTTAGGTGGATTGTTCAATTTTTTGGGGTGGTCACGAATTAAAGTCCTTTTCGCTCTAGGCCGCATATTTAAGGAGATATGGGCAAAAGAAGTTTTTCATATAAAAATTTCAATTTTTTTAGGTTTTGGGTGGATTTTTCAATTTTTTTGGGTGGTCACGAATTAAAGTCCTTTTCGCTCTAGGACGCTTAGTTTAGGAGATATGGGCAAAAGAAATTTTTCATATAAAAATTTCAATTTTTTAGGTTTGGGTGGATTTTTCAATTTTTTTGGGTGGTCACGAATTAAAGTCCTTTTCGCTCTATGACGCTTAGGTTAGGAGATATGGGCAAAAGAAGTTTTTCATATAAAAATTTCAATTTTTTAGGTTTTGGGTGGATTGTTCAATTTTTTGGGGTGGTCACGAATTAAAGTCCTTTTCGCTCTAGGCCGCATATTTAAGGAGATATGGGCAAAAGAATTTTTTCATATAAAAATTTCAATTTTTTTAGGTTTTGGGTGGATTTTTAAATTTTTTTGGGTGGTCACGAATTAAAGTCCTTTTCGCTCTAGGACGCTTAGTTTAGGAGATATGGGCAAAAGAAGTTTTTCATATAAAAATTTCAATTTTTTTAGGTTTTGGGTGGATTTTTCAATTTTTTGGGGTAGTCACGAATTAAAGTCCTTTTCGCTCTAGGACGCATATTTAAGGAGATATGGGCAAAAGAAGTTTTTCATACAAAAATTTCAATTTTTTTAGGCTTTGGGTAGATTTTTCAATTATTTCAATTTTTCAATTTTTTTTTGGGGTGGTCACGAATTAAAGTCCTTTTCGCTCTAGGACGCATATTTAAGGAGATATGGGCAAAAGAAGTTTTTCATACAAAAATTTCAATTTTTTTTAGGTTTTGGGTGGATTTTTAAATTTTTTGGGGGTGGTCACGAATTAATGTCCTTTTCGCTCTAGGACGCTTAGTTTAGGAGATATGGGCAAAAGAAGTTTTTCATATAAAAATTTCAATTTTTTTAGGTTTTGGGTGGATTTTTCAATTTTTTGGGGTAGTCACGAATTAAGGTCCTTTTCGCTCTAGGACGCTTAGTTTAGGAGATATGGGCAAAAGAAGTTTTTCATATAAAAATTTCAATTTTTTTAGGTTTTGGGTGGATTTTTAAATTTTTTGGGGTGGTCACGAATTAAAGTCCTTTTCGCTCTAGGACGCATATTTAAGGAGATATGGGCAAAAGAAGTTTTTCATATAACAATTTCAATTTTTTTAGGCTTTGGGTGGATTTTTCAATTTTTTGGGGTGGTCACGAATGAAAGCCCTTTTCGCTCTAGGACGCATATTTAAGGAGATATGGGCAAAAGAAGTTTTTAATATAAAAATTTCAATTTTTTTTAGGTTTTGGGTGGATTTTTCAATTTTTTGGGGGTGGTCACGAATTAATGTCCTTTTCGCTCTAGGACGCATATTTAAGGAGATATGGGCAAAAGAAGTTTTTCATATAAAAATTTCAATTTTTTTAGGTTTTGGGTGGATTTTTCAATTTTTTGGGTGGTCACGAATTAAAGTCCTTTTCGCTCTAGGACGCTTAGTTTAGGAGATATGGGCAAAGGAAGTTTTTCATATAAAAATTTAAATTTTTTTAGGTTTTGGGTGGATTTTTCAATTTTTTTGGGTGGTCACGAATTAAAGTCCTTTTCGCTCTAGGACGCTTAGTTTAGGAGATATGGGCAAAAGAAGTTTTTCATATAAAAATTTCAATTTTTTTAGGTTTTGGGTGGATTTTTCAATTTTTTGGGGTGGTCACGAATTATCGTCCTTTTCGCTCTAGGACGCTTAGTTTAGGAGATATGGGCAAAAGAAGTTTTTCATATAAAAATTTCAATTTTTTTAGGTTTGGGTGGATTTTTCAATTTTTTTTGGGTGGTCACGAATTAAAGTCCTTTTCGCTTTATGACGCTTAGTTTAGGAGATATGGGCAAAAGAAGTTTTTCATATAAAAATTTCAATTTTTTTAGGTTTTAGGTGGATTGTTCAATTTTTTGGGGTGGTCACGAATTAAAGTCCTTTTCGCTCTAGGCCGCATATTTAAGGAGATAAGGGCAAAAGAAGTTTTTCGTATAAAAATTTCAATTTTTTTAGGTTTTGGGTGGATTTTTCAATTTTTTTGGGTGGTCACGAATTAAAGTCCTTTTCGCTCTAGGACGCTTAGTTTAGGAGATATGGGCAAAAGAAGTTTTTCATATACAAATTTCAATTTTTTTAGGTTTTGTGTGGATTTTTCAATTTTTTGGGGTGGTCGCGAATTAAAGTCCTTTTCGCTCTAGGACGCTTAGTTTAGGAGATATGGGCAAAAGAAGTTTTTCATATAAAAATTTAAATTTTTTTAGGTTTTGGGTGGATTTTTTAATTTTTTGGGGGTGGTCACGAATTAAAGTCCTTTTCGCTCTAGGACGCTTAGTTTAGGAGATATGGGCAAAAGAAGTTTTTCATATAAAAATTTCAATTTTTTTAGGTTTTGGGTGGATTTTTCAATTTTTTGGGGTGGTCACGAGTTATCGTCCTTTTCGCTCTAGGCCGCATATTTAAGGAGATATGGGCAAAAGAATTTTTTCATATAAAAATTTCAATTTTTTTAGGTTTTGGGTGGATTTTTCAATTTTTTTGGGTGGTCACGAATTAAAGTCCTTTTCGCTCTAGGACGCTTAGTTTAGGAGATATGGGCAAAAGAAGTTTTTCATATAAAAATTTCAATTTTTTTAGGTTTTGGGTGGATTTTTCAATTTTTTGGGGTGGTCACGAATTAAAGTCCTTTTCGCTCTAGGACGCATATTTAAGGAGATATGGGCAAAAGAAGTTTTTCATACAAAAATTTCAATTTTTTTAGGCTTTGGGTGGATTTTTCAATTTTTTGGGGTGGTCACGAATGAAAGCCCTTTTCGCTCTAGGACGCATATTTAAGGAGATATGGGCAAAAGAAGTTTTTAATATAAAAATTTCAATTTTTTTTAGGTTTTGGGTGGATTTTTAAATTTTTTGGGGGTGGTCACGAATTAATCTCCTTTTCGATCTAGGACGCTTAGTTTAGGAGATATGGGCAAAAGAAGTTTTTCATATAAAAATTTCAATTTTTTTAGGTTTTGGGTGGATTTTTCAATTTTTTGGGGTAGTCACGAATTAAGGTCCTTTTCGCTCTAGGACGCTTAGTTTAGGAGATATGGGCAAAAGAAGTTTTTCATATAAAAATTTCAATTTTTTTAGGTTTTGGGTGGATTTTTCAATTTTTTGGGGTGGTCACGAATTAAAGTCCTTTTCGCTCTAGGACGCATATTTAAGGAGATATGGGCAAAAGAAGTTTTTCATATAACAATTTCAATTTTTTTAGGCTTTGGGTGGATTTTTCAATTTTTTGGGGTGGTCACGAATGAAAGCCCTTTTCGCTCTAGGACGCATATTTAAGGAGATATGGGCAAAAGAAGTTTTTAATATAAAAATTTCAATTTTTTTTAGGTTTTGGGTGGATTTTTCAATTTTTTGGGGGTGGTCACGAATGAATGTCCTTTTCGCTCTAGGACGCATATTTAAGGAGATATGGGCAAAAGAAGTTTTTCATATAAAAATTTCAATTTTTTTAGGTTTTGGGTGGATTTTTCAATTTTTTTGGGTGGTCACGAATTAAAGTCCTTTTCGCTCTAGGACGCTTAGTTTAGGAGATATGGGCAAAAGAAGTTTTTCATATAAAAATTTCAATTTTTTTAGGTTTTGGGTGGATTTTTCAATTTTTTGGGGTGGTCACGAATTATCGTCCTTTTCGCTCTAGGACGCTTAGTTTAGGAGATATGGGCAAAAGAAGTTTTTCATATAAAAATTTCAATTTTTTTAGGTTTGGGTGGATTTTTCAATTTTTTTTGGGTGGTCACGAATTAAAGTCCTTTTCGCTCTATGACGCTTAGTTTAGGAGATATGGGCAAAAGAAGTTTTTCATATAAAAATTTCAATTTTTTTAGGTTTTAGGTGGATTGTTCAATTTTTTGGGGTGGTCACGAATTAAAGTCCTTTTCGCTCTAGGCCGCATATTTAAGGAGATATGGGCAAAAGAAGTTTTTCATATAAAAATTTCAATTTTTTTAGGTTTTGGGTGGATTTTTCAATTTTTTTGGGTGGTCACGAATTAAAGTCCTTTTCGCTCTAGGACGCTTAGTTTAGGAGATATGGGCAAAAGAAGTTTTTCATATACAAATTTCAATTTTTTTAGGTTTTGTGTGGATTTTTCAATTTTTTGGGGTGGTCGCGAATTAAAGTCCTTTTCGCTCTAGGACGCTTAGTTTAGGAGATATGGGCAAAAGAAGTTTTTCATATAAAAATTTAAATTTTTTTAGGTTTTGGGTGGATTTTTTAATTTTTTGGGGGTGGTCACGAATTAAAGTCCTTTTCGCTCTAGGACGCTTAGTTTAGGAGATATGGGCAAAAGAAGTTTTTCATATAAAAATTTCAATTTTTTTAGGTTTTGGGTGGATTTTTCAATTTTTTGGGGTGGTCACGAGTTATCGTCCTTTTCGCTCTAGGCCGCATATTTAAGGAGATATGGGCAAAAGAATTTTTTCATATAAAAATTTCAATTTTTTTAGGTTTTGGGTGGATTTTTCAATTTTTTTGGGTGGTCACGAATTAAAGTCCTTTTCGCTCTAGGACGCTTAGTTTAGGAGATATGGGCAAAAGAAGTTTTTCATATAAAAATTTCAATTTTTTTAGGTTTTGGGTGGATTTTTCAATTTTTTGGGGTGGTCACGAATTAAAGACCTTTTCGCTCTAGGACGCATATTTAAGGAGATATGGGCAAAAGAAGTTTTTCATACAAAAATTTCAATTTTTTTAGGCTTTGGGTGGATTTTTCAATTTTTTGGGGTGGTCACGAATGAAAGCCCTTTTCGCTCTAGGACGGAGATATGGCAAAAGAAGTTTTTAATATAAAAATTCCATTTTTTTTAGGTTTTGGGTGGATTTTTAAATTTTTTGGGGGTGGTCACGAATTAATGTCCTTTTCGCTCTAGGACGCTTAGTTTAGGAGATATGGGCAAAAGAAGTTTTTCATATAAAAATTTCAATTTTTTTAGGTTTTGGGTGGATTTTTCAATTTTTTGGGGTAGTCACGAATTAAGGTCCTTTTCGCTCTAGGACGCTTAGTTTAGTATATATGGGCAAAAGAAGTTTTTCATATAAAAATGTAAATTTTTTTAGGTTTTGGGTGGATTTTTCAATTTTTTGGGGTGGTCACGAATTAAAGTCCTTTTCGCTCTAGGACGCATATTTAAGGAGATATGGGCAAAAGAAGTTTTTCATATAACAATTTCAATTTTTTTAGGCTTTGGGTGGATTTTTCAATTTTTTGGGGTGGTCACGAATGAAAGCCCTTTTCGCTCTAGGACGCATATTTAAGGCGATATGGGCAAAAGAAGTTTTTAATATAAAAATTTCAATTTTTTTTAGGTTTTGGGTGGATTTTTCAATTTTTTGGGGGTGGTCACGAATTAATGTCCTTTTCGCTCTAGGACGCATATTTAAGGAGATATGGGCAAAAGAAGTTTTTCATATAAAAATTTCAATTTTTTTTAGGTTTTGGGTGGATTTTTCAATTTTTTTGGGTGGTCACGAATTAAAGTCCTTTTCGCTCTAGGACGCTTAGTTTAGGAGATATGGGCAAAGGAAGTTTTTCATATAAAAATTTAAATTTTTTTAGGTTTTGGGTGGATTTTTCAATTTTTTTGGGTGGTCACGAATTAAAGTCCTTTTCGCTCTAGGACGCTTAGTTTAGGAGATATGGGCAAAAGAAGTTTTTCATATAAAAATTTCAATTTTTTTATGTTTGGGTGGATTTTTCAATTTTTTTTGGGTGGTCACGAATTAAAGTCCTTTTCGCTCTATGACGCTTAGTTTAGGAGATATGGGCAAAAGAAGTTTTTCATATAAAAATTTCAATTTTTTTTAGGTTTTAGGTGGATTGTTCAATTTTTTGGGGTGGTCACGAATTAAAGTCCTTTTCGCTCTAGGCCGCATATTTAAGGAGATATGGGCAAAAGAAGTTTTTCATATAAAAATTTCAATTTTTTTAGGTTTTGGGTGGATTTTTCAATTTTTTGGGGGTGGTCACGAATTAAAGTCCTTTTCGCTCTAGGACGCTTAGTTTAGGAGATATGGGCAAAAGAAGTTTTTCATATAAAAATTTCAATTTTGTTAGGTTTTGGGTGGATTTTTCAATTTTTTGGGGTGGTCGCGAATTAAAGTCCTTTTCGCTCTAGGACGCTTAGTTTAGGAGATATGGGCAAAAGAAGTTTTTCATATAAAAATTTCAATTTTTTTAGGTTTTGGGTGGATTTTTTAATTTTTTGGGGGTGGTCACGAATTAAAGTCCTTTTCGCTCTAGGACGCTTAGTTTAGGAGATATGGGCAAAAGAAGTTTTTCATATAAAAATTTCAATTTTTTTAGGTTTTGGGTGGATTTTTCAATTTTTTGGGGTGGTCACGAGTTATCGTCCTTTTCGCTCTAGGCCGCATATTTAAGGAGATATGGGCAAAAGAATTTTTTCATATAAAAATTTCAATTTTTTTAGGTTTTGGGTGGATTTTTCAATTTTTTTGGGTGGTCACGAATTAAAGTCCTTTTCGCTCTAGGACGCTTAGTTTAGGAGATATGGGCAAAAGAAGTTTTTCATATAAAAATTTCAATTTTTTTAGGTTTTGGGTGGATTTTTCAATTTTTTGGGGTGGTCACGAATTAAAGTCCTTTTCGCTCTAGGACGCATATTTAAGGAGATATGGGCAAAAGAAGTTTTTCATACAAAAATTTCAATTTTTTTAGGCTTTGGGTGGATTTTTCAATTTTTTGGGGTGGTCACGAATGAAAGCCCTTTTCGCTCTAGGACGGAGATATGGCAAAAGAAGTTTTTAATATAAAAATTTCAATTTTTTTTAGGTTTTGGGTGGATTTTTAAATTTTTTGGGGGTGGTCACGAATTAATGTCCTTTTCGCTCTAGGACGCTTAGTTTAGGAGATATGGGCAAAAGAAGTTTTTCATATAAAAATTTCAATTTTTTTAGGTTTTGGGTGGATTTTTCAATTTTTTGGGGTAGTCACGAATTAAGGTCCTTTTCGCTCTAGGACGCTTAGTTTAGGATATATGGGCAAAAGAAGTTTTTCATATAAAAATTTCAATTTTTTTAGGTTTTGGGTGGATTTTTCAATTTTTTGGGGTGGTCACGAATTAAAGTCCTTTTCGCTCTAGGACGCATATTTAAGGAGATATGGGCAAAAGAAGTTTTTCATATAACAATTTCAATTTTTTTAGGCTTTGGGTGGATTTTTCAATTTTTTGGGGGTGGTCACGAATTAATGTCCTTTTCGCTCTAGGACGCATATTTAAGGAGATATGGGCAAAAGAAGTTTTTCATATAAAAATTTCAATTTTTTTAGGTTTTGGGTGGATTTTTCAATTTTTTTGGGTGGTCACGAATTAAAGTCCTTTTCGCTCTAGGACGCTTAGTTTAGGAGATATGGGCAAAGGAAGTTTTTCATATAAAAATTTAAATTTTTTTAGGTTTTGGGTGGATTTTTCAATTTTTTTGGGTGGTCACGAATTAAAGTCCTTTTCGCTCTAGGACGCTTAGTTTAGGAGATATGGGCAAAAGAAGTTTTTCATATAAAAATTTCAATTTTTTTAGGTTTTGGGTGGATTTTTCAATTTTTTGGGGTGGTCACGAATTATCGTCCTTTTCGCTCTAGGACGCTTAGTTTAGGAGATATGGGCAAAAGAAGTTTTTCATATAAAAATTTCAATTTTTTTAGGTTTGGGTGGATTTTTCAATTTTTTTTGGGTGGTCACGAATTAAAGTCCTTTTCGCTCTATGACGCTTAGTTTAGGAGATATGGGCAAAAGAAGTTTTTCATATAAAAATTTCAATTTTTTTTAGGTTTTAGGTGGTTTGTTCAATTTTTTGGGGTGGTCACGAATTAAAGTCCTTTTCGCTCTAGGCCGCATATTTAAGGAGATATGGGCAAAAGAAGTTTTTCATATAAAAATTTCAATTTTTTTAGGTTTTGGGTGGATTTTTCAATTTTTTTGGGTGGTCACGAATTAAAGTCCTTTTCGCTCTAGGACGCTTAGTTTAGGAGATATGGGCAAAAGAAGTTTTTCATATAAAAATTTCAATTTTTTTAGGTTTTGGGTGGATTTGTCAATTTTTTGGGGTGGTCGCGAATTAAAGTCCTTTTCGCTCTAGGACGCTTAGTTTAGGAGATATGGGCAAAAGAAGTTTTTCATATAAAAATTTAAATTTTTTTAGGTTTTGGGTGGATTTTTTAATTTTTTGGGGGTTGTCACGAATTAAAGTCCTTTTCGCTCTAGGACGCTTAGTTTAGGAGATATGGGCAAAAGAAGTTTTTCATATAAAAATTTCAATTTTTTTAGGTTTTGGGTGGATTTTTCAATTTTTTGGGGTGGTCACGAGTTATCGTCCTTTTCGCTCTAGGACGCTTAGTTTAGGAGATATGGGCAAAAGAAGTTTTTCATATAAAAAGTCCTTTTCGCTCTAGGACGCTTAGTTTAGGAAATATGGGCAAAATAAGTTTTTCATATAAAAATTTCAATTTTTTTAGGTTTTGGGTGGATTTTTCAATTTTTTGGGGGTGGTCACGAATTAAAGTCCTTTTCGCTCTAGGACGCTTAGTTTAGGAGATATGGGCAAAAGAAGTTTTTCATATAAAAATTTCATTTTTTTTAAGTTTTGGGTGGATTTTTCAATTTTTTGGGGTGGTCACGAATTAAAGTCCTTTTCGCTCTAGGACGCTTAGTTTAGGAGATATGGGCAAAAGAAGTTTTTCATATAAAAATTTCAATTTTTTTAGGTTTTGGGTGGATTTTTCAATTTTTTGGGGTGGTCACGAATTGTCGTCCTTTTCGCTCTAGGACGCTTAGTTTAGGAGATATGGGCAAAAGAAGTTTTTCATATAAAAATTTCAATTTTTTAGGTTTGGGTGGATTTTTCAATTTTTTTGGGTGGTCACGAATTAAAGTCCTTTTCGCTCTATGACGCTTAGTTTAGGAGATATGGGCAAAAGAAGTTTTTCATATAAAAATTTCAATTTTTTAGGTTTTGGGTGGATTGTTCAATTTTTTGGGGTGGTCACGAATTAAAGTCCTTTTCGCTCTAGGCCGCATATTTAAGGAGATATGGGCAAAAGAATTTTTTCATATAAAAATTTCAATTTTTTTAGGTTTTGGGTGGATTTTTCAATTTTTTTGGGTGGTCACGAATTAAAGTCCTTTTCGCTCTAGGACGCTTAGTTTAGGAGATATGGGCAAAAGAAGTTTTTCATATAAAAATTTCATTTTTTTAGGTTTTGGGTGGATTTTTCAATTTTTTGGGGTGGTCACGAATTAAAGTCCTTTTCGCTCTAGGACGCTTAGTTTAGGAGATATGGGCAAAAGAAGTTTTTCATATAAAAATTTCAATTTTTTTAGGTTTTGGGTGGATTTTTCAATTTTTTGGGGTGGTCACGAGTTATCGTCCTTTTCGCTCTAGGACGCTTAGTTTAGGGAGATATGGGCAAAAGAAGTTCTTCATATAAAAATTTCAATTTTTTTAGGTTTTGGGTGGATTTTTCAATTTTTTGGGGGTGGTCACGAATTAAAGTCCTTTTCGCTCTAGGACGCTTAGTTTAGGAGATATGGGCAAAAGAAGTTTTTCATATAAAAATTTCAATTTTTTTAGGTTTTGGGTGGATTTTTCAATTTTTTGGGGTGGTCACGAATTAAAGTCCTTTTCGCTCTAGGACGCATATTTAAGGAGATATGGGCAAAAGAAGTTTTGCATATAAAAATTTAAATTTTTTTAGGTTTTGGGTGGATTTTTCAATTTTTTGGGGTGGTCACGAGTTATCGTCCTTTTCGCTTAAGACGCTTAGTTTAGGAGATATGGGCAAAAGAAGTTTTTCATATAAAAAGTCCTTTTCGCTCTAGGACGCTTAGTTTAGGAGATATGGGCAAAATAAATTGTTCATATAAAAATTTCAATTTTTTTAGGTTTTGGGTGGATTTTTCAATTTTTTGGGGTGGTCACGAATTAAAGTCCTTTTCGCTCTAGGACGCTTAGTTTAGGAGATATGGGCAAAAGAATTTTTTCATATAAAAATTTCAATTTTTTTAGGTTTTGGGTGGATTTTTCAATTTTTTTGGGTGGTCACGAATTAAAGTCCTTTTCGCTCTAGGACGCTTAGTTTAGGAGATATGGGCAAAAGAAGTTTTTCATATAAAAATTTCAATTTTTTTAGGTTTTGGGTGGATTTTTCAATTTTTTTGGGTGGTCACGAATTAAAGTCTTTTTCGCTCTAGGACGCTTAGTTTAGGAGATATGGGCAAAAGAAGTTTTTCATATAAAAATTTCATTTTTTTAGGTTTTGGGTGGATTTTTCAATTTTTTGGGGTGGTCACGAATTAAAGTCCTTTTCGCTCTAGGACGCTTAGTTTAGGAGATATGGGCAAAAGAAGTTTTTCATATAAAAATTTCAATTTTTTTAGGTTTTGGGTGGATTTTTCAATTTTTTGGGGTGGTCACGAGTTATCGTCCTTTTCGCTCTAGGACGCTTAGTTTAGGGAGATATGGGCAAAAGAAGTTTTTCATATAAAAATTTCAATTTTTTTAGGTTTTGGGTGGATTTTTCAATTTTTTGGGGGTGGTCACGAATTAAAGTCCTTTTCGCTCTAGGACGCTTAGTTTAGGAGATATGGGCAAAAGAAGTTTTTCATATAAAAATTTAAATTTTTTTAGGTTTTGGGTGGATTTTTCAATTTTTTTGGGGTGGTTGCGAATTAAAGTCCTTTTCGCTCTAGGACGCTAAGTTTAGGAGATATGGGCAAAAGAAGTTTTTCATATAAAAATTTCAATTTTTTTAGGTTTTGGGTGGATTTTTCAATTTTTGTGGGTGGTCACGAATTAAAGTCCTTTTCGCTCTAGGACGTTTAGTTTAGGAGATATGGGCAAAAGAAGTTTTTCATATAAAAATTTCGATTTTTTTAGGTTTTGGGTGGATTTTTCAATTTTTTTGGGTGGTCACGAATTAAAGTCCTTTTCGCTCTATGACGCTTAGTTTAGGAGATATGGGCAAAAGAAGTTTTTCATATAAAAATTTCAATTTTTTTAGGTTTTGGGTGGATTTTTCAATTTTTTTGGGGTGGTCGCGAATTAAAGTCCTTTTCGCTCTAGGACGCTTAGTTTAGGAGATATGGGCAAAAGAAGTTTTTCATATAAAAATTTCAATTTTTTTAGGTTTTGGGTGGATTTTTCAATTTTTTGGGGTGGTCACGAATGAAAGCCCTTTTCGCTCTAGGACGCATATTTAAGGAGATATGGGCAAAAGAAGTTTTTAATATAAAAATTTCAATTTTTTTTAGGTTTTGGGTGGATTTTTCAATTTTTTGGGGGTGGTCACGAATTAATGTCCTTTTCGCTCTAGGACGCTTAGTTTAGGAGATATGGGCAAAAGAAGTTTTTCATATAAAAATTTCAATTTTTTTAGGTTTTGGGTGGATTTTTCAATTTTTTGGGGTAGTCACGAATTAAAGTCCTTTTCGCTCTAGGACGCATATTTAAGGAGATATGGGCAAAAGAAGTTTTTCATATAAAAATTTCAATTTTTTTAGGTTTTGGGTGGATTTTACAATTTTTTTGGGGTGGTCGCGAATTAAAGTCCTTTTCGCTCTAGGACGCTTAGTTTAGGAGATATGGGCAAAAGAAGTTTTTCATATAAAAATTTAAATTTTTTTAGGTTTTGGGTGGATTTTTCAATTTTTTGGGGGTGGTCACGAATTAAAGTCCTTTTCGCTCTAGGACGCTTAGTTTAGGAGATATGGGCAAAAGAAGTTTTTCATATAAAAATTTCAATTTTTTTAGGTTTTGGGTGGATTTTTCAATTTTTTGGGGTGGTCACGAATTATCGTCCTTTTCGCTCTAGGACGCTTAGTTTAGGAGATATGGGCAAAAGAAGTTTTTCATATAAAAATTTCAATTTTTTTAGGTTTGGGTGGATTTTTCAATTTTTTTTTGGGTGGTCACGAATTAAAGTCCTTTTCGCTCTATGACGCTTAGTTTAGGAGATATGGGCAAAAGAAGTTTTTCATATAAAAATTTCAATTTTTTTAGGTTTTGGGTGGATTTTTCAATTTTTTTGGGTGGTCACGAATTAAAGTCCTTTTCGCTCTAGGACCCTTAGTTTAGGAGATATGGGCAAAAGAAGTTTTTCATATAAAAATTTAAATTTTTTTAGGTTTTGGGTGGATTTTTCAATTTTTTGGGGTGGTCACGAATTAAAGTCCTTTTCGCTCTAGGACGCATATTTAAGGAGATATGGGCAAAAGAAGTTTTTCATATAAAAATTTCAATTTTTTTAGGTTTTGGGTGGATTTTTCAATTTTTTTGGGTGGTCACGAATTAAAGTCCTTTTCGCTCTATGACGCTTAGTTTAGGAGATATGGGCAAAAGAAGTTTTTCATATAAAAATTTAAATTTTTTTAGGTTTTGGGTGGATTTTTCAATTTTTTGGGGTGGTCACGAGTTATCGTCCTTTTCGCTTAAGACGCTTAGTTTAGGAGATATGGGCAAAAGAAGTTTTTCATATAAAAAGTCCTTTTCGCTCTAGGACGCTTAGTTTAGGAGATATGGGCAAAATAAATTGTTCATATAAAAATTTCAATTTTTTTTAGGTTTTGGGTGGATTTTTCAATTTTTTTGGGGTGGTCGCGAATTAAAGTCCTTTTCGCTCTAGGACGCTTAGTTTAGGAGATATGGGCAAACGAAGTTTTTCATATAAAAATTTCAATTTTTTTAGGTTTTGGGTGGATTTTTCAATTTTTTTGGGGTGGTCGCGAATTAAAGTCCTTTTCGCTCTAGGACGCTTAGTTTAGGAGATATGGGCAAAAGAAGTTTTCATATAAAAATTTCAATTTTTTTAGGTTTTGGGTGGATTTTTCAATTTTTTGGGGTGGTCACGAATGAAAGCCCTTTTCGCTCTAGGACGCATATTTAAGGAGATATGGGCAAAAGAAGTTTTTAATATAAAAATTTCAATTTTTTTTAGGTTTTGGGTGGATTTTTCAATTTTTTGGGGGTGGTCACGAATTAATGTCCTTTTCGCTCTAGGACGCTTAGTTTAGGAGATATGGGCAAAAGAAGTTTTTCATATAAAAATTTCAATTTTTTTAGGTTTTGGGTGGATTTTTCAATTTTTTGGGGTAGTCACGAATTAAAGTCCTTTTCGCTCTAGGACGCATATTTAAGGAGATATGGGCAAAAGAAGTTTTTCATATAAAAATTTCAATTTTTTTAGGTTTTGGGTGGATTTTTCAATTTTTTTTGGGTGGTCGCGAATTAAAGTCCTTTTCGCTCTAGGACGCTTAGTTTAGGAGATATGGGCAAAAGAAGTTTTTCATATAAAAATTTAAATTTTTTTAGGTTTTGGGTGGATTTTTCAATTTTTTGGGGGTGGTCACGAATTAAAGTCCTTAGTTTAGGAGATATGGGCAAAAGAAGTTTTTCATATAAAAATTTAAATTGTTTTAGGTTTTGGGTGGATTTTTCAATTTTTTTGGGGTGGTCACGAATTAAAGTCCTTTTCGCTCTAGGACGCTTAGTTTAGGAGATATGGGCAAAAGAAGTTTTTCATATAAAAATTTAAATTTTTTTAGGTTTTGGGTGGATTTTTCAATTTTTTGGGGTGGTCACGAGTTATCGTCCTTTTCGCTTAAGACGCTTAGTTTAGGAGATATGGGCAAAAGAAGTTTTTCATATAAAAAGTCCTTTTCGCTCTAGGACGCTTAGTTTAGGAGATATGGGCAAAATAAATTGTTCATATAAAAATTTCAATTTTTTTAGGTTTTGGGTGGATTTTTCAATTTTTTTGGGGTGGTCGCGAATTAAAGTCCTTTTCGCTCTAGGACGCTAAGTTTAGGAGATATGGGCAAAAGAAGTTTTTCATATAAAAATTTAAATTTTTTTAGGTTTTGGGTGGATTTTTCAATTTTTTGGGGTAGTCACGAATTAAAGTCCTTTTCGCTCTAGGACGCATATTTAAGGAGATATGGGCAAAAGAAGTTTTTCATATAAAAATTTCAATTTTTTTAGGTTTTGGGTGGATTTTTCAATTTTTTGGCGTGGTCACGAATTATCGTCCTTTTCGCTCTAGGACGCTTAGTTTAGGAGATATGGGCAAAAGAAGTTTTTCATATAAAAATTTCAATTTTTTTAGGTTTGGGTGGATTTTTCAATTTTTTTGGGTGGTCACGAATTAAAGTCCTTTTCGCTCTATGACGCTTAGTTTAGGAGATATGGGCAAAAGAAGTTTTTCATATAAAAATTTCAATTTTTTTAGGTTTTGGGTGGATTGTTCAATTTTTTGGGGTGGTCACGAATTAAAGTCCTTTTCGCTCTAGGCCGCATATTTAAGGAGATATGGGCAAAAGAAGTTTTTCATATAAAAATTTCAATTTTTTTAGGTTTTGGGTGGATTTTTCAATTTTTTTGGGTGGTCACGGATTAAAGTCCTTTTCGCTCTAGGACGCTTAGTTTAGGAGATATGGGCAAAAGAAGTTTTTCATATAAAAATTTCAATTTTTTTAGGTTTTGGGTGGATTTTTCAATTTTTTTGGGTGGTCACGAATTAAAGTCCTTTTCGCTCTATAACGCTTAGTTTAGGAGATATGGGCAAAAGAAGATTTTCATATAAAAATTTCAATTTTTTTAGGTTTTGGGTGGATTTTTCAATTTTTTGGGGTGGTCGCGAATTAAAGTCCTTTTCGCTCTAGGACGCTTAGTTTAGGAGATATGGGCAAAAGAAGTTTTTCATATAAAAATTTCAATTTTTTTAGGTTTTGGGTGGATTGTTCAATTTTTTGGGGTGGTCACGAATTAAAGTCCTTTTCGCTCTAGGCCGCATATTTAAGGAGATATGGGCAAAAGAAGTTTTTCATATAAAAATTTCAATTTTTTTAGGTTTTGGGTGAATTTTTCAATTTTTTTGGGTGGTCACGGATTAAAGTCCTTTTCGCTCTAGGACGCTTAGTTTAGGAGATATGGGCAAAAGAAGTTTTTCATATAAAAATTTCAATTTTTTTAGGTTTTGGGTGGATTTTTCAATTTTTTGGCGTGGTCACGAATTATCGTCCTTTTCGCTCTAGGACGCTTAGTTTAGGAGATATGGGCAAAAGAAGTTTTTCATATAAAAATTTCAATTTTTTTAGGTTTGGGTGGATTTTTCAATTTTTTTGGGTGGTCACGAATTAAAGTCCTTTTCGCTCTATAACGCTTAGTTTAGGAGATATGGGCAAACGAAGTTTTTCATATAAAAATTTAAATTTTTTTAGGTTTTGGGTGGATTGTTCAATTTTTTGGGGTGGTCACGAATTAAAGTCCTTTTCGCTCTAGGCCGCATATTTAAGGAGATATGGGCAAAAGAAGTTTTTCATATAAAAATTTCAATTTTTTTGGGTTTTGGGTGGATTTTTCAATTTTTTTGGGTGGTCACGAATTAAAGTCCTTTTCGCTCTAGGACGCTTAGTTTAGAAGATATGGGCAAAAGAAGTTTTTCATATAAAAATTTCAATTTTTTTAGGTTTTGGGTGGATTTTTCAATTTTTTTGGGTGGTCACGATTTAAAGTCCTTTTCGCTCTAGGACGCTTAGTTTAGGAGATATGGGCAAAAGAAGATTTTCATATAAAAATTTCAATTTTTTTAGGTTTTGGGTGGATTTTTCAATTTTTTGGGGTGGTCGCGAATTAAAGTCCTTTTCGCTCTAGGACGCTTAGTTTAGGAGATATGGGCAAAAGAAGTTTTTCATATAAAAATTTAAATTTTTTTAGGTTTTGGGTGGATTTTTCAATTTTTTGGGGGTGGTCACGAATTAAAGTCCTTTTCGCTCTAGGACGCATATTTAAGGAGATATGGGCAAAAGAAGTTTTTCATATAAAAATTTCAATTTTTTTAGGTTTTGGGTGGATTTTTCAATTTTTTGGGGTAGTCACGAATTAAGGTCCTTTTCGCTCTTGGACGCATATTTAAGGAGATATGGGCAAAAGAAGTTTTTCATATAAAAATTTCAATTTTTTTAGGTTTTGGGTGGATTTTTCAATTTTTTTGGGTGGTCACGAATTAAAGTCCTTTTCGCTCTAGGACGCTTAGTTTAGGAGATATGGGCAAAAGAAGTTTTTCATATAAAAATTTCAATTTTTTTAGGTTTTGGGTGGATTTTTCAATTTTTTGGGGGTGGTCACGAATTAAAGTCCTTTTCGCTCTAGGACGCTTAGTGTAGGGAAAATGGCAAAAGAAGTTTTTCATATAAAAATTTCAATTTTTTTAGGTTTTGGGTGGATTTTTCAATTTTTTGGGGTAGTCACGAATTAAAGTCCTTTACGCTCTAGGACGCATATTTAAGGAGATATGGGCAAAAGAAGTTTTTCATATAAAAATTTCAATTTTTTTAGGTTTTGGGTGGATTTTTCAATTTTTTTGGGTGGTCACGAATTAAAGTCCTTTTCGCTCTAGGACGCTTAGTTTAGGAGATATGGGCAAAAGAAGTTTTTCATATAAAAATTTCAATTTTTTTAGGTTTTGGGTGGATTTTTCAATTTTTTTTGGGTGGTCACGAATTAAAGTCCTTTTCGCTCTATGACGCTTAGTTTAGGAGATATGGGCAAAAGAAGTTTTTCATATCAAAATTTAAATTTTTTTAGGTTTTGGGTGGATTTTTCAATTTTTTTGGGGTGGTTGCGAATTAAAGTCCTTTTCGCTCTAGGACGCTAAGTTTAGGAGATATGGGCAAAAGAAGTTTTTCATATAAAAATTTCAATTTTTTTAGGTTTTGGGTGGATTTTTCAATTTTTTTGGGTGGTCACGAATTAAAGTCCTTTTCGCTCTAGGACGTTTAGTTTAGGAGATATGGGCAAAAGAAGTTTTTCATATAAAAATTTCAATTTTTTTAGGTTTTGGGTGGATTTTTCAATTTTTTTGGGTGGTCACGAATTAAAGTCCTTTTCGCTCTATGACGCTTAGTTTAGGAGATATGGGCAAAAGAAGTTTTTCATATAAAAATTTCAATTTTTTTAGGTTTTGGGTGGATTTTTCAATTTTTTTGGGGTGGTCGCGAATTAAAGTCCTTTTCGCTCTAGGACGCTTAGTTTAGGAGATATGGGCAAAAGAAGTTTTTCATATAAAAATTTCAATTTTTTTAGGTTTTGGGTGGATTTTTCAATTTTTTGGGGTGGTCACGAATGAAAGCCCTTTTCGCTCTAGGACGCATATTTAAGGAGATATGGGCAAAAGAAGTTTTTAATATAAAAATTTCAATTTTTTTTAGGTTTTGGGTGGATTTTTCAATTTTTTGGGGGTGGTCACGAATTAATGTCCTTTTCGCTCTAGGACGCTTAGTTTAGGAGATATGGGCAAAAGAAGTTTTTCATATAAAAATTTCAATTTTTTTAGGTTTTGGGTGGATTTTTCAATTTTTTGGGGTGGTCACGAATTATCGTCCTTTTCGCTCTAGGACGCTTAGTTTAGGAGATATGGGCAAAAGAAGTTTTTCATATAAAAATTTCAATTTTTTTAGGTTTGGGTGGATTTTTCAATTTTTTTTGGGTGGTCACGAATTAAAGTCCTTTTCGCTCTATGACGCTTAGTTTAGGAGATATGGGCAAAAGAAGTTTTTCATATAAAAATTTCAATTTTTTTAGGTTTTGGGTGGATTTTTCAATTTTTTTGGGTGGTCACGAATTAAAGTCCTTTTCGCTCTAGGACCCTTAGTTTAGGAGATATGGGCAAAAGAAGTTTTTCATATAAAAATTTAAATTTTTTTAGGTTTTGGGTGGATTTTTCAATTTTTTGGGGTGGTCACGAATTAAAGTCCTTTTCGCTCTAGGACGCATATTTAAGGAGATATGGGCAAAAGAAGTTTTTCATATAAAAATTTCAATTTTTTTAGGTTTTGGGTGGATTTTTCAATTTTTTTGGGTGGTCACGAATTAAAGTCCTTTTCGCTCTATGACGCTTAGTTTAGGAGATATGGGCAAAAGAAGTTTTTCATATAAAAATTTAAATTTTTTTAGGTTTTGGGTGGATTTTTCAATTTTTTGGGGTGGTCAGGAGTTATCGTCCTTTTCGCTTAAGACGCTTAGTTTAGGAGATATGGGCAAAAGAAGTTTTTCATATAAAAAGTCCTTTTCGCTCTAGGACGCTTAGTTTAGGAGATATGGGCAAAATAAATTGTTCATATAAAAATTTCAATTTTTTTTAGGTTTTGGGTGGATTTTTCAATTTTTTTGGGGTGGTCGCGAATTAAAGTCCTTTTCGCTCTAGGACGCTAAGTTTAGGAGATATGGGCAAACGAAGTTTTTCATATAAAAATTTCAATTTTTTTAGGTTTTGGGTGGATTTTTCAATTTTTTTGAGGTGGTCGCGAATTAAAGTCCTTTTCGCTCTAGGACGCTTAGTTTAGGAGATATGGGCAAAAGAAGTTTTTCATATAAAAATTTCAATTTTTTTAGGTTTTGGGTGGATTTTTCAATTTTTTGGGGTGGTCACGAATGAAAGCCCTTTTCGCTCTAGGACGCATATTTAAGGAGATATGGGCAAAAGAAGTTTTTAATATAAAAATTTCAATTTTTTTTAGGTTTTGGGTGGATTTTTCAATTTTTTGGGGGTGGTCACGAATTAATGTCCTTTTCGCTCTAGGACGCTTAGTTTAGGAGATATGGGCAAAAGAAGTTTTTCATATAAAAATTTCAATTTTTTTAGGTTTTGGGTGGATTTTTCAATTTTTTGGGGTAGTCACGAATTAAAGTCCTTTTCGCTCTAGGACGCATATTTAAGGAGATATGGGCAAAAGAAGTTTTTCATATAAAAATTTCAATTTTTTTAGGTTTTGGGTGGATTTTTCAATTTTTTTTGGGTGGTCGCGAATTAAAGTCCTTTTCGCTCTAGGACGCTTAGTTTAGGAGATATGGGCAAAAGAAGTTTTTCATATAAAAATTTAAATTTTTTTAGGTTTTGGGTGGATTTTTCAATTTTTTGGGGGTGGTCACGAATTAAAGTCCTTAGTTTAGGAGATATGGGCAAAAGAAGTTTTTCATATAAAAATTTAAATTGTTTTAGGTTTTGGGTGGATTTTTCAATTTTTTTGGGGTGGTCACGAATTAAAGTCCTTTTCGCTCTAGGACGCTTAGTTTAGGAGATATGGGCAAAAGAAGTTTTTCATATAAAAATTTAAATTTTTTTAGGTTTTGGGTGGATTTTTCAATTTTTTGGGGTGGTCACGAGTTATCGTCCTTTTCGCTTAAGACGCTTAGTTTAGGAGATATGGGCAAAAGAAGTTTTTCATATAAAAAGTCCTTTTCGCTCTAGGACGCTTAGTTTAGGAGATATGGGCAAAATAAATTGTTCATATAAAAATTTCAATTTTTTTAGGTTTTGGGTGGATTTTTCAATTTTTTTGGGGTGGTCGCGAATTAAAGTCCTTTTCGCTCTAGGACGCTAAGTTTAGGAGATATGGGCAAAAGAAGTTTTTCATATAAAAATTTAAATTTTTTTAGGTTTTGGGTGGATTTTTCAATTTTTTGGGGTAGTCACGAATTAAAGTCCTTTTCGCTCTAGGACGCATATTTAAGGAGATATGGGCAAAAGAAGTTTTTCATATAAAAATTTCAATTTTTTTAGGTTTTGGGTGGATTTTTCAATTTTTTGGCGTGGTCACGAATTATCGTCCTTTTCGCTCTAGGACGCTTAGTTTAGGAGATATGGGCAAAAGAAGTTTTTCATATAAAAATTTCAATTTTTTTAGGTTTGGGTGGATTTTTCAATTTTTTGGGGTGGTCACGAGTTATCGTCCTTTTCGCTTAAGACGCTTAGTTTAGGAGATATGGGCAAAAGAAGTTTTTCATATAAAAAGTCCTTTTCGCTCTAGGACGCTTAGTTTAGGAGATATGGGCAAAATAAATTGTTCATATAAAAATTTCAATTTTTTTTAGGTTTTGGGTGGATTTTTCAATTTTTTTGGGGTGGTCGCGAATTAAAGTCCTTTTCGCTCTAGGACGCTAAGTTTAGGAGATATGGGCAAACGAAGTTTTTCATATAAAAATTTCAATTTTTTTAGGTTTTGGGTGGATTTTTCAATTTTTTTGGGGTGGTCGCGAATTAAAGTCCTTTTCGCTCTAGGACGCTTAGTTTAGGAGATATGGGCAAAAGAAGTTTTTCATATAAAAATTTCAATTTTTTTAGGTTTTGGGTGGATTTTTCAATTTTTTGGGGTGGTCACGAATGAAAGCCCTTTTCGCTCTAGGACGCATATTTAAGGAGATATGGGCAAAAGAAGTTTTTAATATAAAAATTTCAATTTTTTTTAGGTTTTGGGTGGATTTTTCAATTTTTTGGGGGTGGTCACGAATTAATGTCCTTTTCGCTCTAGGACGCTTAGTTTAGGAGATATGGGCAAAAGAAGTTTTTCATATAAAAATTTCAATTTTTTTAGGTTTTGGGTGGATTTTTCAATTTTTTGGGGTAGTCACGAATTAAAGTCCTTTTCGCTCTAGGACGCATATTTAAGGAGATATGGGCAAAAGAAGTTTTTCATATAAAAATTTCAATTTTTTTAGGTTTTGGGTGGATTTTTCAATTTTTTTTGGGTGGTCGCGAATTAAAGTCCTTTTCGCTCTAGGACGCTTAGTTTAGGAGATATGGGCAAAAGAAGTTTTTCATATAAAAATTTAAATTTTTTTAGGTTTTGGGTGGATTTTTCAATTTTTTGGGGGTGGTCACGAATTAAAGTCCTTAGTTTAGGAGATATGGGCAAAAGAAGTTTTTCATATAAAAATTTAAATTGTTTTAGGTTTTGGGTGGATTTTTCAATTTTTTTGGGGTGGTCACGAATTAAAGTCCTTTTCGCTCTAGGACGCTTAGTTTAGGAGATATGGGCAAAAGAAGTTTTTCATATAAAAATTTAAATTTTTTTAGGTTTTGGGTGGATTTTTCAATTTTTTGGGGTGGTCACGAGTTATCGTCCTTTTCGCTTAAGACGCTTAGTTTAGGAGATATGGGCAAAAGAAGTTTTTCATATAAAAAGTCCTTTTCGCTCTAGGACGCTTAGTTTAGGAGATATGGGCAAAATAAATTGTTCATATAAAAATTTCAATTTTTTTAGGTTTTGGGTGGATTTTTCAATTTTTTTGGGGTGGTCGCGAATTAAAGTCCTTTTCGCTCTAGGACGCTAAGTTTAGGAGATATGGGCAAAAGAAGTTTTTCATATAAAAATTTAAATTTTTTTAGGTTTTGGGTGGATTTTTCAATTTTTTGGGGTAGTCACGAATTAAAGTCCTTTTCGCTCTAGGACGCATATTTAAGGAGATATGGGCAAAAGAAGTTTTTCATATAAAAATTTCAATTTTTTTAGGTTTTGGGTGGATTTTTCAATTTTTTGGCGTGGTCACGAATTATCGTCCTTTTCGCTCTAGGACGCTTAGTTTAGGAGATATGGGCAAAAGAAGTTTTTCATATAAAAATTTCAATTTTTTTAGGTTTGGGTGGATTTTTCAATTTTTTTGGGTGGTCACGAATTAAAGTCCTTTTCGCTCTATGACGCTTAGTTTAGGAGATATGGGCAAAAGAAGTTTTTCATATAAAAATTTCAATTTTTTTAGGTTTTGGGTGGATTGTTCAATTTTTTGGGGTGGTCACGAATTAAAGTCCTTTTCGCTCTAGGCCGCATATTTAAGGAGATATGGGCAAAAGAAGTTTTTCATATAAAAATTTCAATTTTTTTAGGTTTTGGGTGGATTTTTCAATTTTTTTGGGTGGTCACGGATTAAAGTCCTTTTCGCTCTAGGACGCTTAGTTTAGGAGATATGGGCAAAAGAAGTTTTTCATATAAAAATTTCAATTTTTTTAGGTTTTGGGTGGATTTTTCAATTTTTTGGGGTGGTCACGAATTATCGTCCTTTTCGCTCTAGGACGCTTAGTTTAGGAGATATGGGCAAAAGAAGTTTTTCATATAAAAATTTCAATTTTTTTAGGTTTGGGTGGATTTTTCAATTTTTTTGGGTGGTCACGGATTAAAGTCCTTTTCGCTCTAGGACGCTTAGTTTAGGAGATATGGGCAAAAGAAGTTTTTCATATAAAAATTTCAATTTTTTTAGGTTTTGGGTGGATTTTTCAATTTTTTGGGGTGGTCACGAATTATCGTCCTTTTCGCTCTAGGACGCTTAGTTTAGGAGATATGGGCAAAAGAAGTTTTTCATATAAAAATTTCAATTTTTTTAGGTTTGGGTGGATTTTTCAATTTTTTTGGGTGGTCGCGAATTAAAGTCCTTTTCGCTCTAGGACGCTAAGTTTAGGAGATATGGGCAAAAGAAGTTTTTCATATAAAAATTTAAATTTTTTTAGGTTTTGGGTGGATTTTTCAATTTTTTGGGGTAGTCACGAATTAAAGTCCTTTTCGCTCTAGGACGCATATTTAAGGAGATATGGGCAAAAGAAGTTTTTCATATAAAAATTTCAATTTTTTTAGGTTTTGGGTGGATTTTTCAATTTTTTGGCGTGGTCACGAATTATCGTCCTTTTCGCTCTAGGACGCTTAGTTTAGGAGATATGGGCAAAAGAAGTTTTTCATATAAAAATTTCAATTTTTTTAGGTTTGGGTGGATTTTTCAATTTTTTGGGGTGGTCACGAGTTATCGTCCTTTTCGCTTAAGACGCTTAGTTTAGGAGATATGGGCAAAAGAAGTTTTTCATATAAAAAGTCCTTTTCGCTCTAGGACGCTTAGTTTAGGAGATATGGGCAAAATAAATTGTTCATATAAAAATTTCAATTTTTTTTAGGTTTTGGGTGGATTTTTCAATTTTTTTGGGGTGGTCGCGAATTAAAGTCCTTTTCGCTCTAGGACGCTAAGTTTAGGAGATATGGGCAAACGAAGTTTTTCATATAAAAATTTCAATTTTTTTAGGTTTTGGGTGGATTTTTCAATTTTTTTGGGGTGGTCGCGAATTAAAGTCCTTTTCGCTCTAGGACGCTTAGTTTAGGAGATATGGGCAAAAGAAGTTTTTCATATAAAAATTTCAATTTTTTTAGGTTTTGGGTGGATTTTTCAATTTTTTGGGGTGGTCACGAATGAAAGCCCTTTTCGCTCTAGGACGCATATTTAAGGAGATATGGGCAAAAGAAGTTTTTAATATAAAAATTTCAATTTTTTTTAGGTTTTGGGTGGATTTTTCAATTTTTTGGGGGTGGTCACGAATTAATGTCCTTTTCGCTCTAGGACGCTTAGTTTAGGAGATATGGGCAAAAGAAGTTTTTCATATAAAAATTTCAATTTTTTTAGGTTTTGGGTGGATTTTTCAATTTTTTGGGGTAGTCACGAATTAAAGTCCTTTTCGCTCTAGGACGCATATTTAAGGAGATATGGGCAAAAGAAGTTTTTCATATAAAAATTTCAATTTTTTTAGGTTTTGGGTGGATTTTTCAATTTTTTTTGGGTGGTCGCGAATTAAAGTCCTTTTCGCTCTAGGACGCTTAGTTTAGGAGATATGGGCAAAAGAAGTTTTTCATATAAAAATTTAAATTTTTTTAGGTTTTGGGTGGATTTTTCAATTTTTTGGGGGTGGTCACGAATTAAAGTCCTTAGTTTAGGAGATATGGGCAAAAGAAGTTTTTCATATAAAAATTTAAATTGTTTTAGGTTTTGGGTGGATTTTTCAATTTTTTTGGGGTGGTCACGAATTAAAGTCCTTTTCGCTCTAGGACGCTTAGTTTAGGAGATATGGGCAAAAGAAGTTTTTCATATAAAAATTTAAATTTTTTTAGGTTTTGGGTGGATTTTTCAATTTTTTGGGGTGGTCACGAGTTATCGTCCTTTTCGCTTAAGACGCTTAGTTTAGGAGATATGGGCAAAAGAAGTTTTTCATATAAAAAGTCCTTTTCGCTCTAGGACGCTTAGTTTAGGAGATATGGGCAAAATAAATTGTTCATATAAAAATTTCAATTTTTTTAGGTTTTGGGTGGATTTTTCAATTTTTTTGGGGTGGTCGCGAATTAAAGTCCTTTTCGCTCTAGGACGCTAAGTTTAGGAGATATGGGCAAAAGAAGTTTTTCATATAAAAATTTAAATTTTTTTAGGTTTTGGGTGGATTTTTCAATTTTTTGGGGTAGTCACGAATTAAAGTCCTTTTCGCTCTAGGACGCATATTTAAGGAGATATGGGCAAAAGAAGTTTTTCATATAAAAATTTCAATTTTTTTAGGTTTTGGGTGGATTTTTCAATTTTTTGGCGTGGTCACGAATTATCGTCCTTTTCGCTCTAGGACGCTTAGTTTAGGAGATATGGGCAAAAGAAGTTTTTCATATAAAAATTTCAATTTTTTTAGGTTTGGGTGGATTTTTCAATTTTTTTGGGTGGTCACGAATTAAAGTCCTTTTCGCTCTATGACGCTTAGTTTAGGAGATATGGGCAAAAGAAGTTTTTCATATAAAAATTTCAATTTTTTTAGGTTTTGGGTGGATTGTTCAATTTTTTGGGGTGGTCACGAATTAAAGTCCTTTTCGCTCTAGGCCGCATATTTAAGGAGATATGGGCAAAAGAAGTTTTTCATATAAAAATTTCAATTTTTTTAGGTTTTGGGTGGATTTTTCAATTTTTTTGGGTGGTCACGGATTAAAGTCCTTTTCGCTCTAGGACGCTTAGTTTAGGAGATATGGGCAAAAGAAGTTTTTCATATAAAAATTTCAATTTTTTTAGGTTTTGGGTGGATTTTTCAATTTTTTGGGGTGGTCACGAATTATCGTCCTTTTCGCTCTAGGACGCTTAGTTTAGGAGATATGGGCAAAAGAAGTTTTTCATATAAAAATTTCAATTTTTTTAGGTTTGGGTGGATTTTTCAATTTTTTTGGGTGGTCACGAATTAAAGTCCTTTTCGCTCTATGACGCTTAGTTTAGGAGATATGGGCAAACGAAGTTTTTCATATAAAAATTTAAATTTTTTTAGGTTTTGGGTGGATTGTTCAATTTTTTGGGGTGGTCACGAATTAAAGTCCTTTTCGCTCTAGGCCGCATATTTAAGGAGATATGGGCAAAAGAAGTTTTTCATATAAAAATTTCAATTTTTTTGGGTTTTGGGTGGATTTTTCAATTTTTTTGGGTGGTCACGAATTAAAGTCCTTTTCGCTCTAGGACGCTTAGTTTAGAAGATATGGGCAAAAGAAGTTTTTCATATAAAAATTTAAATTTTTTTAGGTTTTGGGTGGATTTTTCAATTTTTTTGGGTGGTCACGATTTAAAGTCCTTTTCGCTCTAGGACGCTTAGTTTAGGAGATATGGGCAAAAGAAGTTTTTCATATAAAAATTTCAATTTTTTTAGGTTTTGGGTGGATTTTTCAATTTTTTGGGGTGGTCGCGAATTAAAGTCCTTTTCGCTCTAGGACGCTTAGTTTAGGAGATATGGGCAAAAGAAGTTTTTCATATAAAAATTTAAATTTTTTTAGGTTTTGGGTGGATTTTTCAATTTTTTGGGGGTGGTCACGAATTAAAGTCCTTTTCGCTCTAGGACGCATATTTAAGGAGATATGGGCAAAAGAAGTTTTTCATATAAAAATTTCAATTTTTTTAGGTTTTGGGTGGATTTTTCAATTTTTTGGGGTAGTCACGAATTAAGGTCCTTTTCGCTCTTGGACGCATATTTAAGGAGATATGGGCAAAAGAAGTTTTTCATATAAAAATTTCAATTTTTTTAGGTTTTGGGTGGATTTTTCAATTTTTTTGGGTGGTCACGAATTAAAGTCCTTTTCGCTCTAGGACGCTTAGTTTAGGAGATATGGGCAAAAGAAGTTTTTCATATAAAAATTTCAATTTTTTTAGGTTTTGGGTGGATTTTTCAATTTTTTTGGGTGGTCACGAATTAAAGTCCTTTTCGCTCTAGGACGCTTAGTTTAGGAGATATGGGCAAAAGAAGTTTTTCATATAAAAATTTCAATTTTTTTAGGTTTTGGGTGGATTTTTCAATTTTTTGGGGTGGTCGCGAATTAAAGTCCTTTTCGCTCTAGGACGCTAAGTTTAGGAGATATGGGCAAAATAAGTTTTTCATATAAAAATTTCAATTTTTTTAGGTTTTGGGTGGATTTTTCAATTTTTTTGGGGTGGTCACGAATTAAAGTCCTTTTCGCTCTAGGACGCATATTTAAGGAGATATGGGCAAAGGAAGTTTTTCATATAAAAATTTCAATTTTTTTAGGTTTTGGGTGGATTTTTCAATTTTTTGGGATAGTCACGAATTAAAGTCCTTTTCGCTCTAGGACGCATATTTAAGGAGATATGGGCAAAAGAAGTTTTTCATATAAAAATTTCAATTTTTTTAGGTTTTGGGTGGATTTTTCAATTTTTTTGGGTGGTCACGAATTAAAGTCCTTTTCGCTCTAGGACGCTTAGTTTAGGAGATATGCACAAAAGAAGTTTTTCATATAAAAATTTCAATTTTTTCGTTTAAGGAGATATTGCAAAGGAGATATGGGCAAAAGAAATTTTTCATATAAAAATTTCAATTTTTTTAGGTTTTGGGTGGATTTTGCAATTTTTTGGGGTAGTCACGAATTAAAGTCCTTTTCGCTCTAGGACGCATATTTAAGGAGATATGGGCAAAAGAAGTTTTTCATATAAAAATTTCAATTTTTTTAGGTTTTGGGTGGATTTTTCAATTTTTTGGGGTAGTCACGAATTAAAGTCCTTTTCGCTCTAGGACGCATATTTAAGGAGATATGGGCACAAGAAGTTTTTCATATAAAAATTTCAATTTTTTTAGGTTTTGGGTGGATTTTTAAATTTTTTGGGGTAGTCACGAATTAATGTCCTTTTCGCCCTAGGACGCATATTTAAGGAGATATGGGCAAAAGAAGTTTTTCATATAAAAATTTCAATTTTTTTAGGTTTTGGGTGGATTTTTCAATTTTTTTTGGGTGGTCACGAATTAAAGTCCTTTTCGCTCTAGGACGCTTAGTTTAGGAGATATGGGCAAAAGAAGTTTTTCATATAAAAATTTCAATTTTTTTAGGTTTTGGGTGGATTTTTCAATTTTTTGAGGTGGTCACGAATTAAAGTCCTTTTCGCTCTAGGACGCATATTTAAGGAGATATGGGCAAAAGAAGTTTTTCATATAAAAATTTCAATTTTTTTACGTTTTGGGTGGATTTTTCAATTTTTTTGGGTGGTCACGAATTAAAGTCCTTTTCGCTCTAGGACGCTTAGTTTAGGAGATATGGGCAAAAGAAGTTTTTCATATAAAAATTTCAATTTTTTTAGGTTTTGGGTGGATTTTTCAATTTTTTGGGGTAGTCACGAATTAAAGTCCTTTTCGCCCTAGGACGCATATTTAAGGAGATATGGGCAAAAGAAGTTTTTCATATAAAAATTTCAATTTTTTTAGGTTTTGGGTGGATTTTTCAATTTTTTGGGGTAGTCACGAATTAAAGTCCTTTTCGCTCTAGGACGCATATTTAAGGAGATATGGGCAAAATAAGTTTTTCATATAAAAATTTCAATTTTTTTAGGTTTTGGGTGGATTTTTCAATTTTTTGGGGTGGTCACGAATTAAAGTCCTTTTCGCTCTAGGACGTTTAATTTAGGAGATATGGGCAAAAGAAGTTTTTCATATAAAAATTTCAATTTTTTAGGTTTTGGGTGGATTTTTCAATTTTTTTGGGTGGTCACGAATTAAAGTCCTTTTCGCTCTAGGACGCATATTTAAGCAGATATGGGCAAAAGAAGTTTTTCATATAAAAATTTCAATTTTTTTAGGTTTTGGGTGGATTTTTCAATTTTTTGGGGTAGTCACGAATTAAAGTCCTTTTCGCTCTAGGACGCATATTTAAGGAGATATGGGCAAAATAAGTTTTTCATATAAAAATTTCAATTTTTTTAGGTTTTGGGTGGATTTTTCAATTTTTTGGGGTGGTCACGAATTAAAGTCCTTTTCGCTCTAGGACGTTTAGTTTAGGAGATATGGGCAAAAGAAGTTTTTCATATAAAAATTTCAATTTTTTTAGGTTTTGGGTGGATTTTTCAATTTTTTTGGGTGGTCACGAATTAAAGTCCTTTTCGCTCTAGGACGCATATTTAAGGAGATATGGGCAAAATAAGTTTTTCATATAAAAATTTCAATTTTTTTAGGTTTTGGGTGGATTTTTCAATTTTTTGGGGTGGTCACGAATTAAAGTCCTTTTCGCTCTAGGACGCATATTTAAGGAGATATGGGCAAAATAAGTTTTTCATATAAAAATTTCAATTTTTTTAGGTTTTGGGTGGATTTTTCAATTTTTTGGGGTAGTCACGAATTAAAGTCCTTTTCGTTCTAGGACGCATATTTAAGGAGATATGGGCACAAGAAGTTTTTCATATAAAAATTTCAATTTTTTTAGGTTTTGGGTGGATTTTTCAATTTTTTGGGGTAGTCACGAATTAAAGTCCTTTTCGCCCTAGGACGCATATTTAAGGAGATATGGGCAAAAGAAGTTTTTCATATAAAAATTTCAATTTTTTTAGGTTTTGGGTGGATTTTTCAATTTTTTGGGGTGGTCACGAATTAAAGTCCTTTTCGCTCTAGGACGCATATTTAAGGAGATATGGGCAAAATAAGTTTTTCATATAAAAATTTCAATTTTTTTACGTTTTGGGTGGATTTTTCAATTTTTTGGGGTAGTCACGAATTAAAGTCCTTTTCGCTCTAGGACGCATATTTAAGGAGATATGGGCAAAAGAAGTTTTTCATATAAAATAAAATAAAATAAAAGAAGTTTTTTCATATAAAATAAAAATTTCAATTTTTTTAGGTTTTGGGTGGATTTTTCAATTTTTTGGGGTGGTCACGAATTAAAGTTCTTTTTCGCTCTAGGACGCATATTTAAGGAGATATGGGCAAAATAAGTTTTTCATATAAAAATTTCAATTTTGTAGGTTTTGGGTGGATTTTGCAATTTTTTGGGGTGTTCACGAATTAAAGTCCTTTTCGCTCTAGGACGCTTGGTTTAGGAGATATGGGCAAAAGAAGTTTTTCATATAAAAATTTCAATTTTTTTAGGTTTTGGGTGGATTTTTCAATTTTTTGGGGTGGTCACGAATTAAAGTTCTTTTCGCTCTAGGACGCATATTTAAGGAGATATGGGCAAAATAAGTTTTTCATATAAAAATTTCAATTTTTTAGGTTTTGGGTGGATTTTTCAATTTTTTGGGGTAGTCACGAATTAAAGTCCTTTTCGCTCTAGGACGCATATTTAAGGAGATATGGGCAAAAGAAGTTTTTCATATAAAAATTTCAATTTTTTTAGGTTTTGGGCGGATTTTTCAATTTTTTGGGGTAGTCACGAATTAAAGTCCTTTTCGCTCTAGGACGCATATTTAAGGAGATATGGGCAAAATAAGTTTTTCATATAAAAATTTCAATTTTTTTAGGTTTTGGGTGGATTTTTCAATTTTTTGGGGTGGTCGCGAATTAAAGTCCTTTTCGCTCTAGGACGCTAAGTTTAGGAGATATGGGCAAAATAAGTTTTTCATATAAAAATTTCAATTTTTTTAGGTTTTGGGTGGATTTTTCAATTTTTTTGGGGTGGTCACGAATTAAAGTCCTTTTCGCTCTAGGACGCATATTTAAGGAGATATGGGCAAAGGAAGTTTTTCATATAAAAATTTCAATTTTTTTAGGTTTTGGGTGGATTTTTCAATTTTTTGGGATAGTCACGAATTAAAGTCCTTTTCGCTCTAGGACGCATATTTAAGGAGATATGGGCAAAAGAAGTTTTTCATATAAAAATTTCAATTTTTTTAGGTTTTGGGTGGATTTTTCAATTTTTTTGGGTGGTCACGAATTAAAGTCCTTTTCGCTCTAGGACGCTTAGTTTAGGAGATATGCACAAAAGAAGTTTTTCATATAAAAATTTCAATTTTTTCGTTTAAGGAGATATTGCAAAGGAGATATGGGCAAAAGAAATTTTTCATATAAAAATTTCAATTTTTTTAGGTTTTGGGTGGATTTTGCAATTTTTTGGGGTAGTCACGAATTAAAGTCCTTTTCGCTCTAGGACGCATATTTAAGGAGATATGGGCAAAAGAAGTTTTTCATATAAAAATTTCAATTTTTTTAGGTTTTGGGTGGATTTTTCAATTTTTTGGGGTAGTCACGAATTAAAGTCCTTTTCGCTCTAGGACGCATATTTAAGGAGATATGGGCACAAGAAGTTTTTCATATAAAAATTTCAATTTTTTTAGGTTTTGGGTGGATTTTTAAATTTTTTGGGGTAGTCACGAATTAATGTCCTTTTCGCCCTAGGACGCATATTTAAGGAGATATGGGCAAAAGAAGTTTTTCATATAGAAATTTCAATTTTTTTAGGTTTTGGGTGGATTTTTCAATTTTTTTTGGGTGGTCACGAATTAAAGTCCTTTTCGCTCTAGGACGCTTAGTTTAGGAGATATGGGCAAAAGAAGTTTTTCATATAAAAATTTCAATTTTTTTAGGTTTTGGGTGGATTTTTCAATTTTTTGAGGTGGTCACGAATTAAAGTCCTTTTCGCTCTAGGACGCATATTTAAGGAGATATGGGCAAAAGAAGTTTTTCATATAAAAATTTCAATTTTTTTACGTTTTGGGTGGATTTTTCAATTTTTTTGGGTGGTCACGAATTAAAGTCCTTTTCGCTCTAGGACGCTTAGTTTAGGAGATATGGGCAAAAGAAGTTTTTCATATAAAAATTTCAATTTTTTTAGGTTTTGGGTGGATTTTTCAATTTTTTGGGGTAGTCACGAATTAAAGTCCTTTTCGCCCTAGGACGCATATTTAAGGAGATATGGGCAAAAGAAGTTTTTCATATAAAAATTTCAATTTTTTTAGGTTTTGGGTGGATTTTTCAATTTTTTGGGGTAGTCACGAATTAAAGTCCTTTTCGCTCTAGGACGCATATTTAAGGAGATATGGGCAAAATAAGTTTTTCATATAAAAATTTCAATTTTTTTAGGTTTTGGGTGGATTTTTCAATTTTTTGGGGTGGTCACGAATTAAAGTCCTTTTCGCTCTAGGACGTTTAATTTAGGAGATATGGGCAAAAGAAGTTTTTCATATAAAAATTTCAATTTTTTAGGTTTTGGGTGGATTTTTCAATTTTTTGGGGTGGTCACGAATTAAAGTCCTTTTCGCTCTAGGACGCATATTTAAGCAGATATGGGCAAAAGAAGTTTTTCATATAAAAATTTCAATTTTTTTAGGTTTTGGGTGGATTTTTCAATTTTTTGGGGTAGTCACGAATTAAAGTCCTTTTCGCTCTAGGACGCATATTTAAGGAGATATGGGCAAAATAAGTTTTTCATATAAAAATTTCAATTTTTTTAGGTTTTGGGTGGATTTTTCAATTTTTTGGGGTGGTCACGAATTAAAGTCCTTTTCGCTCTAGGACGTTTAGTTTAGGAGATATGGGCAAAAGAAGTTTTTCATATAAAAATTTCAATTTTTTTAGGTTTTGGGTGGATTTTTCAATTTTTTTGGGTGGTCACGAATTAAAGTCCTTTTCGCTCTAGGACGCATATTTAAGGAGATATGGGCAAAATAAGTTTTTCATATAAAAATTTCAATTTTTTTAGGTTTTGGGTGGATTTTTCAATTTTTTGGGGTGGTCACGAATTAAAGTCCTTTTCGCTCTAGGACGCATATTTAAGGAGATATGGGCACAAGAAGTTTTTCATATAAAAATTTCAATTTTTTTAGGTTTTGGGTGGATTTTTAAATTTTTTGGGGTAGTCACGAATTAATGTCCTTTTCGCCCTAGGACGCATATTTAAGGAGATATGGGCAAAAGAAGTTTTTCATATAAAAATTTCAATTTTTTTAGGTTTTGGGTGGATTTTTCAATTTTTTTTGGGTGGTCACGAATTAAAGTCCTTTTCGCTCTAGGACGCTTAGTTTAGGAGATATGGGCAAAAGAAGTTTTTCATATAAAAATTTCAATTTTTTTAGGTTTTGGGTGGATTTTTCAATTTTTTGAGGTGGTCACGAATTAAAGTCCTTTTCGCTCTAGGACGCATATTTAAGGAGATATGGGCAAAAGAAGTTTTTCATATAAAAATTTCAATTTTTTTACGTTTTGGGTGGATTTTTCAATTTTTTTGGGTGGTCACGAATTAAAGTCCTTTTCGCTCTAGGACGCTTAGTTTAGGAGATATGGGCAAAAGAAGTTTTTCATATAAAAATTTCAATTTTTTTAGGTTTTGGGTGGATTTTTCAATTTTTTGGGGTAGTCACGAATTAAAGTCCTTTTCGCCCTAGGACGCATATTTAAGGAGATATGGGCAAAAGAAGTTTTTCATATAAAAATTTCAATTTTTTTAGGTTTTGGGTGGATTTTTCAATTTTTTGGGGTAGTCACGAATTAAAGTCCTTTTCGCTCTAGGACGCATATTTAAGGAGATATGGGCAAAATAAGTTTTTCATATAAAAATTTCAATTTTTTTAGGTTTTGGGTGGATTTTTCAATTTTTTGGGGTGGTCACGAATTAAAGTCCTTTTCGCTCTAGGACGTTTAATTTAGGAGATATGGGCAAAAGAAGTTTTTCATATAAAAATTTCAATTTTTTAGGTTTTGGGTGGATTTTTCAATTTTTTGGGGTGGTCACGAATTAAAGTCCTTTTCGCTCTAGGACGCATATTTAAGCAGATATGGGCAAAAGAAGTTTTTCATATAAAAATTTCAATTTTTTTAGGTTTTGGGTGGATTTTTCAATTTTTTGGGGTAGTCACGAATTAAAGTCCTTTTCGCTCTAGGACGCATATTTAAGGAGATATGGGCAAAATAAGTTTTTCATATAAAAATTTCAATTTTTTTAGGTTTTGGGTGGATTTTTCAATTTTTTGGGGTGGTCACGCATTAAAGTCCTTTTCGCTCTAGGACGTTTAGTTTAGGAGATATGGGCAAAAGAAGTTTTTCATATAAAAATTTCAATTTTTTTAGGTTTTGGGTGGATTTTTCAATTTTTTTGGGTGGTCACGAATTAAAGTCCTTTTCGCTCTAGGACGCATATTTAAGGAGATATGGGCAAAATAAGTTTTTCATATAAAAATTTCAATTTTTTTAGGTTTTGGGTGGATTTTTCAATTTTTTGGGGTGGTCACGAATTAAAGTCCTTTTCGCTCTAGGACGCATATTTAAGGAGATATGGGCAAAATAAGTTTTTCATATAAAAATTTCAATTTTTTTAGGTTTTGGGTGGATTTTTCAATTTTTTGGGGTAGTCACGAATTAAAGTCCTTTTCGCTCTAGGACGCATATTTAAGGAGATATGGGCACAAGAAGTTTTTCATATAAAAATTTCAATTTTTTTAGGTTTTGGGTGGATTTTTCAATTTTTTGGGGTAGTCACGAATTAAAGTCCTTTTCGCCCTAGGACGCATATTTAAGGAGATATGGGCAAAAGAAGTTTTTCATATAAAAATTTCAATTTTTTTAGGTTTTGGGTGGATTTTTCAATTTTTTGGGGTGGTCACGAATTAAAGTCCTTTTCGCTCTAGGACGCATATTTAAGGAGATATGGGCAAAATAAGTTTTTCATATAAAAATTTCAATTTTTTTACGTTTTGGGTGGATTTTTCAATTTTTTGGGGTAGTCACGAATTAAAGTCCTTTTCGCTCTAGGACGCATATTTAAGGAGATATGGGCAAAAGAAGTTTTTCATATAAAATAAAATAAAAGAAGTTTTTTCATATAAAATAAAAATTTCAATTTTTTTAGGTTTTGGGTGGATTTTTCAATTTTTTGGGGTGGTCACGAATTAAAGTTCTTTTTCGCTCTAGGACGCATATTTAAGGAGATATGGGCAAAATAAGTTTTTCATATAAAAATTTCAATTTTGTAGGTTTTGGGTGGATTTTGCAATTTTTTGGGGTGTTCACGAATTAAAGTCCTTTTCGCTCTAGGACGCTTGGTTTAGGAGATATGGGCAAAAGAAGTTTTTCATATAAAAATTTCAATTTTTTTAGGTTTTGGGTGGATTTTTCAATTTTTTGGGGTGGTCACGAATTAAAGTTCTTTTCGCTCTAGGACGCATATTTAAGGAGATATGGGCAAAATAAGTTTTTCATATAAAAATTTCAATTTTTTAGGTTTTGGGTGGATTTTTCAATTTTTTGGGGTAGTCACGAATTAAAGTCCTTTTCGCTCTAGGACGCATATTTAAGGAGATATGGGCAAAAGAAGTTTTTCATATAAAAATTTCAATTTTTTTAGGTTTTGGGCGGATTTTTCAATTTTTTGGGGTAGTCACGAATTAAAGTCCTTTTCGCTCTAGGACGCATATTTAAGGAGATATGGGCAAAATAAGTTTTTCATATAAAAATTTCAATTTTTTTAGGTTTTGGGTGGATTTTTCAATTTTTTTGGGTGGTCACGAATTAAAGTCCTTTTCGCTCTAGCACGCTTAGTTTAGGAGATATGGGCAAAAAAAGTTTTTCTTATAAAAATTTCAATTTTTTTAGGTTTTGGGTGGATTTTTCAATTTTTTGGGGTGGTCACGAATTATCGTCCTTTTCGCTCTAGGACGCTTAGTTTAGGAGATATGGGCAAAAGAAGTTTTTCATATAGAAATTTCAATTTTTTTAGGTTTTGGGTGGATTTTTCAATTTTTTGGGGTAGTCACGAATTAAAGTCCTTTTCGCTCTAGGACGCATATTTAAGGAGATATGGGCAAAAGAAGTTTTTCATATAAAAATTTCAATTTTTTTAGGTTTTGGGTGGATTTTTCAATTTTTCTGGGTGGTCACGAATTAAAGTCCTTTTCGCTCTAGGACGCTTAGTTTAGGAGATATGGGCAAAAGAAGTTTTTCATATAAAAATTTCAATTTTTTTAGGTTTTGGGTGGATTTTTCAATTTTTTGGGGTGGTCACGAATTAAAGTCCTTTTCGCTCTAGGACGCTTAGTTTAGGAGATATGGACAAAAGAAGTTTTTCATATAAAAATTTCAATTTTTTGAAGTTTTGGGTGGATTTTTCAATTTTTTGGGGTGGTCACGAATTAAAGTCCTTTTCGCTCTAGGACGCATATTTAAGGAGATATGGGCAAAAGAAGTTTTTCATATAAAAATTTCAATTTTTTTAGGTTTTGGGTGGATTTTTCAATTTTTTGGGGTAGTCACGAATTAAAGTCCTTTTCGCTCTAGGACGCATATTTAAGGAGATATGGGCAAAAGAAGTTTTTCATATAAAAATTTCAATTTTTTTAGGTTTTGGGTGGATTTTTCAATTTTTTGGGGTAGTCACGAATTAAAGTCCTTTTCGCTCTAGGACGCATATTTAAGGAGATATGGGCAAAAGAAGTTTTTCATATAAAAATTTCAATTTTTTTAGGTTTTGGGTGGATTTTTCAATTTTTTGGGGTAGTCACGAATTAAGGTCCTTCTCGCTCTTGGACGCATATTTAAGGAGATATGGGCAAAAGAAGTTTTTCATATAAAAATTTCAATTTTTTTAGGTTTTGGGTGGATTTTTCAATTTTTTTGGGTGGTCACGAATTAAAGTCCTTTTCGCTCTAGGACGCTTAGTTTAGGAGATATGGGCAAAAGAAGTTTTTCATATAAAAATTTCAATTTTTTTAGGTTTTGGGTGGATTTTTCAATTTTTTTGGGGTGGTCACGAATTAAAGTCCTTTTCGCTCTAGGACGCATATTTAAGGAGATATGGGCAAAGGAAGTTTGTCATATAAAAATTTAAATTTTTTTAGGTTTTGGGTGGATTTTTCAATTTTTTGGGGTAGTCACGAATTAAAGTCCTTTTCGCTCTAGGACGCATATTTAAGGAGATATGGGCAAAATAAGTTTTTCATATAAAAATTTCAATTTTTTTAGGTTTTGGGTGGATTTTTCAATTTTTTTGGGGTAGTCACGAATTAAGGTCCTTCTCGCTCTTGGACGCATATTTAAGGAGATATGGGCAAAAGAAGTTTTTCATATAAAAATTTCAATTTTTTTAGGTTTTGGGTGGATTTTTCAATTTTTTGGGGTGGTCACGAATTAAAGTCCTTTTCGCTCTAGGACGTTTAGTTTAGGAGATATGGGCAAAAGAAGTTTTTCATATAAAAATTTCAATTTTTTTAGGTTTTGGGTGGATTTTTCAATTTTTTTGGGTGGTCACGAATTAAAGTCCTTTTCGCCCTAGGACGCATATTTAAGGAGATATGGGCAAAAGAAGTTTTTCATATAAAAATTTCAATTTTTTTAGGTTTTGGGTGGATTTTTCAATTTTTTGGGGTGGTCACGAATTAAAGTCCTTTTCGCTCTAGGACGTTTAGTTTAGGAGATATGGGCAAAAGAAGTTTTTCATATAAAAATTTCAATTTTTTTAGGTTTTGGGTGGATTTTTCAATTTTTTTGGGTGGTCACGAATTAAAGTCCTTTTCGCCCTAGGACGCATATTTAAGGAGATATGGGCAAAAGAAGTTTTTCATATAAAAATTTCAATTTTTTTAGGTTTTGGGTGGATTTTTCAATTTTTTGGGGTAGTCACGAATTAAAGTCCTTTTCGCTCTAGGACGCATATTTAAGGAGATATGGGCAAAATAAGTTTTTCATATAAAAATTTCAATTTTTTTAGGTTTTGGGTGGATTTTTCAATTTTTTGGGGTGGTCACGAATTAAAGTCCTTTTCGCTCTAGGACGTTTAGTTTAGGAGATATGGGCAAAAGAAGTTTTTCATATAAAAATTTCAATTTTTTTAGGTTTTGGGTGGATTTTTCAATTTTTTGGGGTGGTCACGAATTAAAGTCCTTTTCGCTCTAGGACGCATATTTAAGGAGATATGGGCAAAAGAAGTTTTTCATATAAAAATTTCAATTTTTTTAGGTTTTGGGTGGATTTTTCAATTTTTTGGGGTGGTCACGAATTAAAGTTCTTTTCGCTCTAGGACGCATATTTAAGGAGATATGGGCAAAATAAGTTTTTCATATAAAAATTTCAATTTTTTAGGTTTTGGGTGGATTTTTCAATTTTTTGGGGTAGTCACGAATTAAAGTCCTTTTCGCTCTAGGACGCATATTTAAGGAGATATGGGCAAAAGAAGTTTTTCATATAAAAATTTCAATTTTTTTAGGTTTTGGGCGGATTTTTCAATTTTTTGGGGTAGTCACGAATTAAAGTCCTTTTCGCTCTAGGACGCATATTTAAGGAGATATGGGCAAAATAAGTTTTTCATATAAAAATTTCAATTTTTTTAGGTTTTGGGTGGATTTTTCAATTTTTTTGGGTGGTCACGAATTAAAGTCCTTTTCGCTCTAGCACGCTTAGTTTAGGAGATATGGGCAAAAAAAGTTTTTCTTATAAAAATTTCAATTTTTTTAGGTTTTGGGTGGATTTTTCAATTTTTTGGGGTGGTCACGAATTATCGTCCTTTTCGCTCTAGGACGCTTAGTTTAGGAGATATGGGCAAAAGAAGTTTTTCATATAGAAATTTCAATTTTTTTAGGTTTTGGGTGGATTTTTCAATTTTTTGGGGTAGTCACGAATTAAAGTCCTTTTCGCTCTAGGACGCATATTTAAGGAGATATGGGCAAAAGAAGTTTTTCATATAAAAATTTCAATTTTTTTAGGTTTTGGGTGGATTTTTCAATTTTTTTGGGTGGTCACGAATTAAAGTCCTTTTCGCTCTAGGACGCTTAGTTTAGGAGATATGGGCAAAAGAAGTTTTTCATATAAAAATTTCAATTTTTTTAGGTTTTGGGTGGATTTTTCAATTTTTTGGGGTGGTCACGAATTAAAGTCCTTTTCGCTCTAGGACGCTTAGTTTAGGAGATATGGACAAAAGAAGTTTTTCATATAAAAATTTCAATTTTTTGAAGTTTTGGGTGGATTTTTCAATTTTTTGGGGTGGTCACGAATTAAAGTCCTTTTCGCTCTAGGACGCATATTTAAGGAGATATGGGCAAAAGAAGTTTTTCATATAAAAATTTCAATTTTTTGAAGTTTTGGGTGGATTTTTCAATTTTTTGGGGTGGTCACGAATTAAAGTCCTTTTCGCTCTAGGACGCATATTTAAGGAGATATGGGCAAAAGAAGTTTTTCATATAAAAATTTCAATTTTTTTAGGTTTTGGGTGGATTTTTCAATTTTTTGGGGTAGTCACGAATTAAAGTCCTTTTCGCTCTAGGACGCATATTTAAGGAGATATGGGCAAAAGAAGTTTTTCATATAAAAATTTCAATTTTTTTAGGTTTTGGGTGGATTTTTCAATTTTTTGGGGTAGTCACGAATTAAGGTCCTTCTCGCTCTTGGACGCATATTTAAGGAGATATGGGCAAAAGAAGTTTTTCATATAAAAATTTCAATTTTTTTAGGTTTTGGGTGGATTTTTCAATTTTTTGGGGTAGTCACGAATTAAGGTCCTTCTCGCTCTTGGACGCATATTTAAGGAGATATGGGCAAAAGAAGTTTTTCATATAAAAATTTCAATTTTTTTAGGTTTTGGGTGGATTTTTCAATTTTTTTGGGTGGTCACGAATTAAAGTCCTTTTCGCTCTAGGACGCTTAGTTTAGGAGATATGGGCAAAAGAAGTTTTTCATATAAAAATTTCAATTTTTTTAGGTTTTGGGTGGATTTTTCAATTTTTTTGGGGTGGTCACGAATTAAAGTCCTTTTCGCTCTAGGACGCATATTTAAGGAGATATGGGCAAAGGAAGTTTGTCATATAAAAATTTAAATTTTTTTAGGTTTTGGGTGGATTTTTCAATTTTTTGGGGTAGTCACGAATTAAAGTCCTTTTCGCTCTAGGACGCATATTTAAGGAGATATGGGCAAAATAAGTTTTTCATATAAAAATTTCAATTTTTTTAGGTTTTGGGTGGATTTTTCAATTTTTTTGGGGTAGTCACGAATTAAGGTCCTTCTCGCTCTTGGACGCATATTTAAGGAGATATGGGCAAAAGAAGTTTTTCATATAAAAATTTCAATTTTTTTAGGTTTTGGGTGGATTTTTCAATTTTTTGGGGTGGTCACGAATTAAAGTCCTTTTCGCTCTAGGACGTTTAGTTTAGGAGATATGGGCAAAAGAAGTTTTTCATATAAAAATTTCAATTTTTTTAGGTTTTGGGTGGATTTTTCAATTTTTTTGGGTGGTCACGAATTAAAGTCCTTTTCGCCCTAGGACGCATATTTAAGGAGATATGGGCAAAAGAAGTTTTTCATATAAAAATTTCAATTTTTTTAGGTTTTGGGTGGATTTTTCAATTTTTTGGGGTGGTCACGAATTAAAGTCCTTTTCGCTCTAGGACGTTTAGTTTAGGAGATATGGGCAAAAGAAGTTTTTCATATAAAAATTTCAATTTTTTTAGGTTTTGGGTGGATTTTTCAATTTTTTTGGGTGGTCACGAATTAAAGTCCTTTTCGCCCTAGGACGCATATTTAAGGAGATATGGGCAAAAGAAGTTTTTCATATAAAAATTTCAATTTTTTTAGGTTTTGGGTGGATTTTTCAATTTTTTGGGGTAGTCACGAATTAAAGTCCTTTTCGCTCTAGGACGCATATTTAAGGAGATATGGGCAAAATAAGTTTTTCATATAAAAATTTCAATTTTTTTAGGTTTTGGGTGGATTTTTCAATTTTTTGGGGTGGTCACGAATTAAAGTCCTTTTCGCTCTAGGACGTTTAGTTTAGGAGATATGGGCAAAAGAAGTTTTTCATATAAAAATTTCAATTTTTTTAGGTTTTGGGTGGATTTTTCAATTTTTTTGGGTGGTCACGAATTAAAGTCCTTTTCGCTCTAGGACGCATATTTAAGGAGATATGGGCAAAATAAGTTTTTCATATAAAAATTTCAATTTTTTTAGGTTTTGGGTGGATTTTTCAATTTTTTGGGGTGGTCACGAATTAAAGTCCTTTTCGCTCTAGGACGCATATTTAAGGAGATATGGGCAAAATAAGTTTTTCATATAAAAATTTCAATTTTTTTAGGTTTTGGGTGGATTTTTCAATTTTTTGGGGTAGTCACGAATTAAAGTCCTTTTCGCTCTAGGACGCATATTTAAGGAGATATGGGCACAAGAAGTTTTTCATATAAAAATTTCAATTTTTTTAGGTTTTGGGTGGATTTTTCAATTTTTTGGGGTAGTCACGAATTAAAGTCCTTTTCGCCCTAGGACGCATATTTAAGGAGATATGGGCAAAAGAAGTTTTTCATATAAAAATTTCAATTTTTTTAGGTTTTGGGTGGATTTTTCAATTTTTTGGGGTGGTCACGAATTAAAGTCCTTTTCGCTCTAGGACGCATATTTAAGGAGATATGGGCAAAATAAGTTTTTCATATAAAAATTTCAATTTTTTTACGTTTTGGGTGGATTTTTCAATTTTTTGGGGTAGTCACGAATTAAAGTCCTTTTCGCTCTAGGACGCATATTTAAGGAGATATGGGCAAAAGAAGTTTTTCATATAAAATAAAATAAAAGAAGTTTTTTCATATAAAATAAAAATTTCAATTTTTTTAGGTTTTGGGTGGATTTTTCAATTTTTTGGGGTGGTCACGAATTAAAGTTCTTTTTCGCTCTAGGACGCATATTTAAGGAGATATGGGCAAAATAAGTTTTTCATATAAAAATTTCAATTTTGTAGGTTTTGGGTGGATTTTGCAATTTTTTGGGGTGTTCACGAATTAAAGTCCTTTTCGCTCTAGGACGCTTGGTTTAGGAGATATGGGCAAAAGAAGTTTTTCATATAAAAATTTCAATTTTTTTAGGTTTTGGGTGGATTTTTCAATTTTTTGGGGTGGTCACGAATTAAAGTTCTTTTCGCTCTAGGACGCATATTTAAGGAGATATGGGCAAAATAAGTTTTTCATATAAAAATTTCAATTTTTTAGGTTTTGGGTGGATTTTTCAATTTTTTGGGGTAGTCACGAATTAAAGTCCTTTTCGCTCTAGGACGCATATTTAAGGAGATATGGGCAAAAGAAGTTTTTCATATAAAAATTTCAATTTTTTTAGGTTTTGGGCGGATTTTTCAATTTTTTGGGGTAGTCACGAATTAAAGTCCTTTTCGCTCTAGGACGCATATTTAAGGAGATATGGGCAAAATAAGTTTTTCATATAAAAATTTCAATTTTTTTAGGTTTTGGGTGGATTTTTCAATTTTTTTGGGTGGTCACGAATTAAAGTCCTTTTCGCTCTAGCACGCTTAGTTTAGGAGATATGGGCAAAAAAAGTTTTTCTTATAAAAATTTCAATTTTTTTAGGTTTTGGGTGGATTTTTCAATTTTTTGGGGTGGTCACGAATTATCGTCCTTTTCGCTCTAGGACGCTTAGTTTAGGAGATATGGGCAAAAGAAGTTTTTCATATAGAAATTTCAATTTTTTTAGGTTTTGGGTGGATTTTTCAATTTTTTGGGGTAGTCACGAATTAAAGTCCTTTTCGCTCTAGGACGCATATTTAAGGAGATATGGGCAAAAGAAGTTTTTCATATAAAAATTTCAATTTTTTTAGGTTTTGGGTGGATTTTTCAATTTTTTTGGGTGGTCACGAATTAAAGTCCTTTTCGCTCTAGGACGCTTAGTTTAGGAGATATGGGCAAAAGAAGTTTTTCATATAAAAATTTCAATTTTTTTAGGTTTTGGGTGGATTTTTCAATTTTTTGGGGTGGTCACGAATTAAAGTCCTTTTCGCTCTAGGACGCTTAGTTTAGGAGATATGGACAAAAGAAGTTTTTCATATAAAAATTTCAATTTTTTGAAGTTTTGGGTGGATTTTTCAATTTTTTGGGGTGGTCACGAATTAAAGTCCTTTTCGCTCTAGGACGCATATTTAAGGAGATATGGGCAAAAGAAGTTTTTCATATAAAAATTTCAATTTTTTTAGGTTTTGGGTGGATTTTTCAATTTTTTGGGGTAGTCACGAATTAAAGTCCTTTTCGCTCTAGGACGCATATTTAAGGAGATATGGGCAAAAGAAGTTTTTCATATAAAAATTTCAATTTTTTTAGGTTTTGGGTGGATTTTTCAATTTTTTGGGGTAGTCACGAATTAAAGTCCTTTTCGCTCTAGGACGCATATTTAAGGAGATATGGGCAAAAGAAGTTTTTCATATAAAAATTTCAATTTTTTTAGGTTTTGGGTGGATTTTTCAATTTTTTGGGGTAGTCACGAATTAAGGTCCTTCTCGCTCTTGGACGCATATTTAAGGAGATATGGGCAAAAGAAGTTTTTCATATAAAAATTTCAATTTTTTTAGGTTTTGGGTGGATTTTTCAATTTTTTTGGGTGGTCACGAATTAAAGTCCTTTTCGCTCTAGGACGCTTAGTTTAGGAGATATGGGCAAAAGAAGTTTTTCATATAAAAATTTCAATTTTTTTAGGTTTTGGGTGGATTTTTCAATTTTTTTGGGGTGGTCACGAATTAAAGTCCTTTTCGCTCTAGGACGCATATTTAAGGAGATATGGGCAAAGGAAGTTTGTCATATAAAAATTTAAATTTTTTTAGGTTTTGGGTGGATTTTTCAATTTTTTGGGATAGTCACGAATTAAAGTCCTTTTCGCTCTAGGACGCATATTTAAGGAGATATGGGCAAAAGAAGTTTTTCATATAAAAATTTCAATTTTTTTAGGTTTTGGGTGGATTTTTCAATTTTTTTGGGTGGTCACGAATTAAAGTCCTTTTCGCTCTAGGACGCTTAGTTTAGGAAATATGGACAAAAGAAGTTTTTCATATAAAAATTTCAATTTTTTGAAGTTTTGGGTGGATTTTTCAATTTTTTGGGGTGGTCACGAATTAAAGTCCTTTTCGCTCTAGGACGCTTAGTTTAGGAGATATGGGCAAAATAAGTTTTTCATATAAAAATTTCAATTTTTTTAGGTTTTGGGTGGATTTTTCAATTTTTTGGGGTAGTCACGAATTAAAGCCCTTTTCGCTCTAGGACGCATATTTAAGGAGATATGGGCACAAGAAGTTTTTCATATAAAAATTTCAATTTTTTTAGGTTTTGGGTGGATTTTTAAATTTTTTGGGGTAGTCACGAATTAATGTCCTTTTCGCCCTAGGACGCATATTTAAGGAGATATGGGCAAAAGAAGTTTTTCATATAAAAATTTCAATTTTTTTAGGTTTTGGGTGGATTTTTCAATTTTTTGGGATAGTCACGAATTAAAGTCCTTTTCGCTCTAGGACGCATATTTAAGGAGATATGGGCAAAAGAAGTTTTTCATATAAAAATTTCAATTTTTTTAGGTTTTGGGTGGATTTTTCAATTTTTTTGGGTGGTCACGAATTAAAGTCCTTTTCGCTCTAGGACGCTTAGTTTAGGAAATATGGACAAAAGAAGTTTTTCATATAATAATTTCAATTTTTTGAAGTTTTGGGTGGATTTTTCAATTTTTTGGGGTGGTCACGAATTAAAGTCCTTTTCGCTCTAGGACGCTTAGTTTAGGAGATATGAGCAAAAGAAGTTTTTCATATAAAAATTTCAATTTTTTTAGGTTTTGGGTGGATTTTTCAATTTTTTGGGGTAGTCACGAATTAAAGTCCTTTTCGCTCTAGGACGCATATTTAAGGAGATATGGGCACAAGAAGTTTTTCATATAAAAATTTCAATTTTTTTAGGTTTTGGGTGGATTTTTCAATTTTTTGGGGTAGTCACGAATTAATGTCCTTTTCGCCCTAGGACGCATATTTAAGGAGATATGGGCAAAAGAAGTTTTTCATATAAAAATTTCAATTTTTTTAGGTTTTGGGTGGATTTTTCAATTTTTTTTGGGTGGTCACGAATTAAAGTCCTTTTCGCTCTAGGACGCTTAGTTTAGGAGATATGGGCAAAAGAAGTTTTTCATATAAAAATTTCAATTTTTTTAGGTTTTGGGTGGATTTTTCAATTTTTTGAGGTGGTCACGAATTAAAGTCCTTTTCGCTCTAGGACGCATATTTAAGGAGATATGGGCAAAATAAGTTTTTCATATAAAAATTTCAATTTTTTTAGGTTTTGGGTGGATTTTTCAATTTTTTTGGGTGGTCACGAATTAAAGTCCTTTTCGCTCTAGGACGCTTAGTTTAGGAGATATGGGCAAAAGAAGTTTTTCATATAAAAATTTCAATTTTTTTAGGTTTTGGGTGGATTTTTCAATTTTTTGGGGTAGTCACGAATTAAAGTCCTTTTCGCTCTAGGACGCATATTTAAGGAGATATGGGCAAAAGAAGTTTTTCATATAAAAATTTCAATTTTTTTAGGTTTTGGGTGGATTTTTCAATTTTTTGGGGTAGTCACGAATTAAAGTCCTTTTCGCTCTAGGACGCATATTTAAGGAGATATGGGCAAAATAAGTTTTTCATATAAAAATTTCAATTTTTTTAGGTTTTGGGTGGATTTTTCAATTTTTTGGGGTGGTCACGAATTAAAGTCCTTTTCGCTCTAGGACGTTTAATTTAGGAGATATGGGCAAAAGAAGTTTTTCATATAAAAATTTAAATTTTTTTAGGTTTTGGGTGGATTTTTCAATTTTTTGGGGTGGTCACGAATTAAAGTCCTTTTCGCTCTAGGACGCATATTTAAGCAGATATGGGCAAAAGAAGTTTTTCATATAAAAATTTCAATTTTTTTAGGTTTTGGGTGGATTTTTCAATTTTTTGGGGTAGTCACGAATTAAAGTCCTTTTCGCTCTAGGACGCATATTTAAGGAGATATGGGCAAAATAAGTTTTTCATATAAAAATTTCAATTTTGTTAGGTTTTGGGTGGATTTTTCAATTTTTTGGGGTGGTCACGAATTAAAGTCCTTTTCGCTCTAGGACGTTTAGTTTAGGAGATATGGGCAAAAGAAGTTTTTCATATAAAAATTTCAATTTTTTTAGGTTTTGGGTGGATTTTTCAATTTTTTTGGGTGGTCACGAATTAAAGTCCTTTTCGCTCTAGGACGCATATTTAAGGAGATATGGGCAAAATAAGTTTTTCATATAAAAATTTCAATTTTTTTAGGTTCTGGGTGGATTTTTCAATTTTTTGGGGTGGTCACGAATAAAAGTCCTTTTCGCTCTAGGACGCATATTTGAGGAGATATGGGCAAAATAAGTTTTTCATATAAAAATTTCAATTTTTTTAGGTTTTGGGTGGATTTTTCAATTTTTTTGGGTAGTCACGAATTAAAGTCCTTTTCGCTCTAGGACGCATATTTAAGGAGATATGGGCACAAGAAGTTTTTCATATAAAAATTTCAATTTTTTTAGGTTTTGGGTGGATTTTTCAATTTTTTGGGGTAGTCACGAATTAAAGTCCTTTTCGCCCTAGGACGCATATTTAAGGAGATATGGGCAAAAGAAGTTTTTCATATAAAAATTTCAATTTTTTTAGGTTTTGGGTGGATTTTTCAATTTTTTTGGGTGGTCACGAATTAAAGTCCTTTTCGCTCTAGGCCGCATATTTAAGGAGATATGGGCAAAAGAAGTTTTTCATATAAAAATTTCAATTTTTTTAGGTTTTGGGTGGATTTTTCAAATTTTTGGGGTGGTCACGAATTAAAGTCCTTTTCGCTCTAGGACGCATATTTAAGGAGATATGGGCAAAATAAGTTTTTCATATAAAAATTTCAATTTTTTTAGGTTTTGGGTGGATTTTTCATTTTTTGTGGGTGGTCACGAATTAAAGTCCTTTTCGCTCTAGGACGCTTAGTTTAGGAGATATGGGCAAAAGAAGTTTTTCATATAAAAATTTCAATTTTTTTAGGTTTTGGGTGGATTTTCCAATTTTTTGGGGTGGTCACGAATTAAAGTCCTTTTCGCTCTAGGACGCATATTTAAGGAGATATGGGCAAAAGAAGTTTTTCATATAAAAATTTCAATTTTTTTAGGTTTTGGGTGGATTTTTCAATTTTTTGGGGTAGTCACGAATTAAAGTCCTTTTCGCTCTAGGACGCATATTTAAGGAGATATGGGCAAAAGAAGTTTTTCATATAAAAATTTCAATTTTTTTAGGTTTTGGGTGGATTTTTCAATTTTTTTGGGTGGTCACGAATTAAAGTCCTTTTCGCTCGAGGACGCTTAGTTTAGGAGATATGGGCAAAAGAAGTTTTTCATATAAAAATTTCAATTTTTTTAGGTTTTGGGTGGATTTTTCAATTTTTTTGGGGTGGTCACGAATTAAAGTTCTTTTTCGCTCTAGGACGCATATTTAAGGAGATATGGGCAAAATAAGTTTTTCATATAAAAATTTCAATTTTGTTTTTTTTTTTTGGGGTGGTCACGAATTAAAGTTCTTTTTCGCTCTAGGACGCATATTTAAGGAGATATGGGCAAAATAAGTTTTTCATATAAAAATTTCAATTTTTTAGGTTTTGGGTGGATTTTTCAATTTTTTGGGGTAGTCACGAATTAAAGTCCTTTTCGCTCTAGGACGCATATTTAAGGAGATATGGGCAAAAGAAGTTTTTCATATAAAAATTTCAATTTTTTTAGGTTTTGGGCGGATTTTTCAATTTTTTGGGGTAGTCACGAATTAAAGTCCTTTTCGCTCTAGGACGCATATTTAAGGAGATATGGGCAAAAGAAGTTTTTCATATAAAAATTTGAATTTTTTTAGGTTTTGGGTGGATTTTTCAATTTTTTGGGGTAGTCACGAATTAAAGTCCTTTTCGCTCTTGGACGCATATTTAAGGAGATATGGGCAAAAGAAGTTTTTCATATAAAAATTTCAATTTTTTTAGGTTTTGGGTGGATTTTTCAATTTTTTTGGGTAGTCACGAATTAAAGTCCTTTTCGCTCTAGGACGCTTAGTTTAGGAGATATGGGCAAAAGAAGTTTTTCATATAAAAATTTCAATTTTTTTAGGTTTTGGGTGGATTTTTCAATTTTTTTGGTGGTCACGAATTAAAGCCCTTTTCGCTCTAGGACGCTTAGTTTAGGAGATATGGGCAAAAGAAGTTTTTCATAAAAAATTTCAATTTTTTTAGGTTTTGGGTGGATTTTTCAATTTTTTGGGGTGGTCGCGAATTAAAGTCCTTTTCGCTCTAGGACGCTAAGTTTAGGAGATATGGGCAAAAGAAGTTTTTCATATAAAAATTTCAATTTTTTTAGGTTTTGGGTGGATATTTCAATTTTTTGGGGTGGTCACGAATTAAAGTCCTTTTCGCTCTAGGACGCATATTTAAGGAGATATGGGCAAAAGAAGTTTTTCATATAAAAATTTCAATTTTTTGAAGTTTTGGGTGGATTTTTCAATTTTTTGGGGTGGTCACGAATTAAAGTCCTTTTCGCTCTAGGACGCATATTTAAGGAGATATGGGCAAAATAAGTTTTTCATATAAAAATTTCAATTTTTTTAGGTTTTGGGTGGATTTTTCAATTTTTTGGGGTAGTCACGAATTAAAGTCCTTTTCGCTCTAGGACGCATATTTAAGGAGATATGGGCAAAAGAAGTTTTTCATATAAAAATTTCAATTTTTTTAGGTTTTGGGTGGATTTTTCAATTTTTTGGGGTAGTCACGAATTAAAGTCCTTTTCTCTCTAGGACGCATATTTAAGGAGATATGGGCACAAGAAGTTTTTCATATAAAAATTTCAATTTTTTTAGGTTTTGGGTGGATTTTTCAATTTTTTGGGGTAGTCACGAATTAAAGTCCTTTTCGCCCTAGGACGCATATTTAAGGAGATATGGGCAAAAGAAGTTTTTCATATAAAAATTTCAATTTTTTTAGGTTTTGGGTGGATTTTTCAATTTTTTGGGGTAGTCACGAATTAAAGTCCTTTTCGCCCTAGGACGCATATTTAAGGAGATATGGGCAAAAGAAGTTTTTCATATAAAAATTTCAATTTTTTTAGGTTTTGGGTGGATTTTTCAATTTTTTTGGGTGGTCACGAATTAAAGTCCTTTTCGCTCTAGGACGCTTAGTTTAGGAGATATGGGCAAAAGAAGTTTTTCATATAAAAATTTCAATTTTTTTAGGTTTTGGGTGGATTTTTCAAATTTTTGGGGTGGTCACGAATTAAAGTCCTTTTCGCTCTAGGACGCATATTTAAGGAGATATGGGCAAAATAAGTTTTTCATATAAAAATTTCAATTTTTTTAGGTTTTGGGTGGATTTTTCAATTTTTTTGGGTGGTCACGAATTAAAGTCCTTTTCGCTCGAGGAAGCTTAGTTTAGGAGATATGGGCAAAAGAAGTTTTTCATATAAAAATTTCAATTTTTTTAGGTTTTGGGTGGATTTTTCAATTTTTTGGGGTGGTCACGAATTAAAGTTCTTTTTCGCTCTAGGACGCATATTTAAGGAGATATGGGCAAAATAAGTTTTTCATATAAAAATTTCAATTTTGTAGGTTTTGGGTGGATTTTTCAATTTTTTGGGGTGTTCACGAATTAAAGTCCTTTTCGCTCTAGGACGCTTGGTTTAGGAGATATGGGCAAAAGAAGTTTTTCATATAAAAATTTCAATTTTTTTAGGTTTTGGGTGGATTTTTCAATTTTTTTGGGTGGTCACGAATTAAAGTCCTTTTCGCTCTAGGACGCTTAGTTTAGGAGATATGGGCAAAAGAAGTTTTTCATATAAAAATTTCAATTTTTTTAGGTTTTGGGTGGATTTTTCAATTTTTTGGGGTGGTCACGAATTAAAGTTCTTTTTCGCTCTAGGACGCATATTTAAGGAGATATGGGCAAAATAAGTTTTTCATATAAAAATTTCAATTTTTTAGGTTTTGGGTGGATTTTTCAATTTTTTGGGGTAGTCACGAATTAAAGTCCTTTTCGCTCTAGGACGCATATTTAAGGAGATATGGGCAAAAGAAGTTTTTCATATAAAAATTTCATTTTTTTTAGGTTTTGGGCGGATTTTTCAATTTTTTGGGGTAGTCACGAATTAAAGTCCTTTTCGATCTAGGACGCATATTTAAGGAGATATGGGCAAAAGAAGTTTTTCATATAAAAATTTGAATTTTTTTAGGTTTTGGGTGGATTTTTCAATTTTTTGGGGTAGTCACGAATTAAAGTCCTTTTCGCTCTTGGACGCATATTTAAGGAGATATGGGCAAAAGAAGTTTTTCATATAAAAATTTCAATTTTTTTAGGTTTTGGGTGGATTTTTCAATTTTTTTGGGTGGTCACGAATTAAAGTCCTTTTCGCTCTAGGACGCTTAGTTTAGGAGATATGGGCAAAAGAAGTTTTTCATATAAAAATTTCAATTTTTTTAGGTTTTGGGTGGATTTTTCAATTTTTTTTGGTGGTCACGAATTAAAGTCCTTTTCGCTCTAGGACGCTTAGTTTAGGAGATATGGGCAAAAGAAGTTTTTCATAAAAAAATTTCAATTTTTTTAGGTTTTGGGTGGATTTTTCAATTTTTTGGGGTGGTCGCGAATTAAAGTCCTTTTCGCTCTAGGACGCATATTTAAGGAGATATGGGCAAAATAAGTTTTTCATATAAAAATTTCAATTTTTTTAGGTTTTGGGTGGATTTTTCAATTTTTTGGGGTGGTCGCGAATTAAAGTCCTTTTCGCTCTAGGACGCATATTTAAGGAGATATGGGCAAAATAAGTTTTTCATATAAAAATTTCAATTTTTTTAGGTTTTGGGTGGATTTTTCAATTTTTTTGGGTGGTCACGAATTAAAGTCCTTTTCGCTCGAGGACGCTTAGTTTAGGAGATATGGGCAAAAGAAGTTTTTCATATAAAAATTTCAATTTTTTTAGGTTTTGGGTGGATTTTTCAATTTTTTGGGGTGGTCACGAATTAAAGTTCTTTTTCGCTCTAGGACGCATATTTAAGGAGATATGGGCAAAATAAGTTTTTCATATAAAAATTTCAATTTTGTAGGTTTTGGGTGGATTTTTCAATTTTTTGGGGTGTTCACGAATTAAAGTCCTTTTCGCTCTAGGACGCTTGGTTTAGGAGATATGGGCAAAAGAAGTTTTTCATATAAAAATTTCAATTTTTTTAGGTTTTGGGTGGATTTTTCAATTTTTTTGGGTGGTCACGAATTAAAGTCCTTTTCGCTCTAGGACGCTTAGTTTAGGAGATATGGGCAAAAGAAGTTTTTCATATAAAAATTTCAATTTTTTTAGGTTTTGGGTGGATTTTTCAATTTTTTGGGGTGGTCACGAATTAAAGTTCTTTTTCGCTCTAGGACGCATATTTAAGGAGATATGGGCAAAATAAGTTTTTCATATAAAAATTTCAATTTTTTAGGTTTTGGGTGGATTTTTCAATTTTTTGGGGTAGTCACGAATTAAAGTCCTTTTCGCTCTAGGACGCATATTTAAGGAGATATGGGCAAAAGAAGTTTTTCATATAAAAATTTCATTTTTTTTAGGTTTTGGGCGGATTTTTCAATTTTTTGGGGTAGTCACGAATTAAAGTCCTTTTCGCTCTAGGACGCATATTTAAGGAGATATGGGCAAAAGAAGTTTTTCATATAAAAATTTGAATTTTTTTAGGTTTTGGGTGGATTTTTCAATTTTTTGGGGTAGTCACGAATTAAAGTCCTTTTCGCTCTTGGACGCATATTTAAGGAGATATGGGCAAAAGAAGTTTTTCATATAAAAATTTCAATTTTTTTAGGTTTTGGGTGGATTTTTCAATTTTTTTGGGTGGTCACGAATTAAAGTCCTTTTCGCTCTAGGACGCTTAGTTTAGGAGATATGGGCAAAAGAAGTTTTTCATATAAAAATTTCAATTTTTTTAGGTTTTGGGTAGATTTTTCAATTTTTTTTGGTGGTCACGAATTAAAGTCCTTTTCGCTCTAGGACGCTTAGTTTAGGAGATATGGGCAAAAGAAGTTTTTCATAAAAAAATTTCAATTTTTTTAGGTTTTGGGTGGATTTTTCAATTTTTTGGGGTGGTCGCGAATTAAAGTCCTTTTCGCTCTAGGACGCATATTTAAGGAGATATGGGCAAAATAAGTTTTTCATATAAAAATTTCAATTTTTTTAGGTTTTGGGTGGATTTTTCAATTTTTTGGGGTAGTCACGAATTAAAGTCCTTTTCGCTCTAGGACGCATATTTAAGGAGATATGGGCAAAAGAAGTTTTTCATATAAAAATTTAAATTTTTTTAGGTTTTGGGTGGATTTTTCAATTTTTTGGGGTAGTCACGAATTAAAGTCCTTTTCTCTCTAGGACGCATATTTAAGGAGATATGGGCACAAGAAGTTTTTCATATAAAAATTTCAATTTTTTTAGGTTTTGGGTGGATTTTTCAATTTTTTGGGGTAGTCACGAATTAAAGTCCTTTTCGCCCTAGGACGCATATTTAAGGAGATATGGGCAAAAGAAGTTTTTCATATAAAAATTTCAATTTTTTTAGGTTTTGGGTGGATTTTTCAATTTTTTTGGGTGGTCACGAATTAAAGTCCTTTTCGCTCTAGGACGCTTAGTTTAGGAGATATGGGCAAAAGAAGTTTTTCATATAAAAATTTCAATTTTTTTAGGTTTTGGGTGGATTTTTCAATTTTTTGGGGTGGTCACGAATTAAAGTCCTTTTCGCTCTAGGACGCATATTTAAGGAGATATGGGCAAAAGAAGTTTTTCATATAAAAATTTCAATTTTTTTAGGCTTTGGGTGGATTTTTCAATTTTTTGGGGTGGTCACGAATTAAAGTCCTTTTCGCTCTAGGACGCATATTTAAGGAGATATGGGCAAAAGAAGTTTTTAATATAAAAATTTCAATTTTTTTAGGTTTTGGGTGGATTTTTCAATTTTTTGGGGGTGGTCACGAATTAATGTCCTTTTCGCTCTAGGACGCTTAGTTTAGGAGATATGGGCAAAAGAAGTTTTTCATATAAAAATTTCAATTTTTTTAGGTTTTGGGTGGATTTTTCAATTTTTTGGGGTAGTCACGAATTAAAGTCCTTTTCGCTCTAGGACGCATATTTAAGGAGATATGGGCAAAAGAAGTTTTTCATATAAAAATTTCAATTTTTTTAGGTTTTGGGTGGATTTTTCAATTTTTTGGGGTAGTCACGAATTAAAGTCCTTTTCGCTCTAGGACGCATATTTAAGGAGATATGGGCAAAAGAAGTTTTTCATATAAAAATTTAAATTTTTTTAGGTTTTGGGTCGATTTTTCAATTTTTTGGAGTGGTCACGAATTAAAGCCCTTTTCGCTCTAGGACGCTTAGTTTAGGAGATATGGGCAAAAGAAGTTTTTCATATAAAAATTTCAATTTTTTTAGGTTTTGGGTGGATTTTTCAATTTTTTGGGGTGGTCACGAATTAAAGTCCTTTTCGCTCTAGGCCGCATATTTAAGGAGATATGGGCAAAAGAAGTTTTTCATATAAAATTTTCAATTTTTTAGGTTTTGGGTGGATTTTCAATTTTTTTGGGTGGTCACGAATTAAAGTCCTTTTCGCTCTAGGACGCATATTTAAGGAGATATGGGCAAAAGAAGTTTTTCATATAAAAATTTCAATTTTTTTAGGTTTTGGGTGGATTTTTCAATTTTTTGGGGTAGTCACGAATTAAAGTCGTTTTCGCTCTAGGACGCATATTTAAGGGGATATGGGCAAAAGAAGTTTTTCATATAAAAATTTCAATTTTTTTAGGTTTTGGGTGGATTTTTCAATTTTTTTGGGTGGTCACGAATTAAAGTCCTTTTCGCTCTAGGACGCATATTTAAGGAGATATGGGCAAAAGAAGTTTTTCATATAAAAATTTATATTTTTTTAGGTTTTGGGTGGATTTTTCAATTTTTTGGGGTGGTCACGAATTAAAGTCCTTTTCGCTCTAGGACGCATATTTAAGGAGATATGGGCAAAAGAAGTTTTTCATATAAAAATTTCATTTTTTTTTAGGTTTTGGGTGGATTTTTCAATTTTTTGGGGTAGTCACGAATTAAAGTCCTTTTCGCTCTAGGACGCATATTTAAGGAGATATGGGCAAAAGAAGTTTTTCATATAAAAATTCAATTTTTTTAGGTTTTGGGTGGATTTTTCAATTTTTTGGGGTAGTCACGAATTAAAGTCCTTTTCGCTCTAGGACGCATATTTAAGGAGATATGGGCCAAAGAAGTTTTTCATATAAAAATTTCAATTTTTTTAGGTTTTGGGTGGATTTTTCAATTTTTTTGGGTGGTCACGAATTAAAGTCCTTTTCGCTCTAGGACGCTTAGTTTAGGAGATATGGGCAAAATAACTTTTTCATATAAAAATTTCAATTTTTGTAGGTTTTGGGTGGATTTTTCAATTTTTTGAGGTGGTCACGAATTAAAGTCCTTTTCGCTCTAGGACGCTTAGTTTAGGAGATATGGGCAAAATAAGTTTTTCATATAAAAATTTCAATTTTTTTAGGTTTTGGGTGGATTTTTCAATTTTTTTGGGTGGTCACGAATTAAAGTCCTTTTCGCTCTAGGACGCTTAGTTTAGGAGATATGGGCAAAAGAACTTTTTCATATAAAAATTTCAATTTTTGTAGGTTTTGGGTGGATTTTTCAATTTTTTGGGGTGGTCACGAATTAAAGTCCTTTTCTCTCTAGGACGCATATTTAAGGAGATATGGGCAAAAGAAGTTTTTCATATAAAAATTCAATTTTTTTTAGGTTTTGGGTGGATTTTTAAATTTTTTGGGGTAGTCACGAATTAATGTCCTTTTCGCCCTAGGACGCATATTTAAGGAGATATGGGCAAAAGAAGTTTTTCATATAAAAATTTCAATTTTTTTAGGTTTTGGGTGGATTTTTCAATTTTTTGGGATAGTCACGAATTAAAGTCCTTTTCGCTCTAGGACGCATATTTAAGGAGATATGGGCAAAAGAAGTTTTTCATATAAAAATTTCAATTTTTTTAGGTTTTGGGTGGATTTTTCAATTTTTTTGGGTGGTCACGAATTAAAGTCCTTTTCGCTCTAGGACGCTTAGTTTAGGAAATATGGACAAAAGAAGTTTTTCATATAATAATTTCAATTTTTTGAAGTTTTGGGTGGATTTTTCAATTTTTTGGGGTGGTCACGAATTAAAGTCCTTTTCGCTCTAGGACGCTTAGTTTAGGAGATATGAGCAAAAGAAGTTTTTCATATAAAAATTTCAATTTTTTTAGGTTTTGGGTGGATTTTTCAATTTTTTGGGGTAGTCACGAATTAAAGTCCTTTTCGCTCTAGGACGCATATTTAAGGAGATATGGGCACAAGAAGTTTTTCATATAAAAATTTCAATTTTTTTAGGTTTTGGGTGGATTTTTCAATTTTTTGGGGTAGTCACGAATTAATGTCCTTTTCGCCCTAGGACGCATATTTAAGGAGATATGGGCAAAAGAAGTTTTTCATATAAAAATTTCAATTTTTTTAGGTTTTGGGTGGATTTTTCAATTTTTTTTGGGTGGTCACGAATTAAAGTCCTTTTCGCTCTAGGACGCTTAGTTTAGGAGATATGGGCAAAAGAAGTTTTTCATATAAAAATTTCAATTTTTTTAGGTTTTGGGTGGATTTTTCAATTTTTTGAGGTGGTCACGAATTAAAGTCCTTTTCGCTCTAGGACGCATATTTAAGGAGATATGGGCAAAATAAGTTTTTCATATAAAAATTTCAATTTTTTTAGGTTTTGGGTGGATTTTTCAATTTTTTTGGGTGGTCACGAATTAAAGTCCTTTTCGCTCTAGGACGCTTAGTTTAGGAGATATGGGCAAAAGAAGTTTTTCATATAAAAATTTCAATTTTTTTAGGTTTTGGGTGGATTTTTCAATTTTTTGGGGTAGTCACGAATTAAAGTCCTTTTCGCTCTAGGACGCATATTTAAGGAGATATGGGCAAAAGAAGTTTTTCATATAAAAATTTCAATTTTTTTAGGTTTTGGGTGGATTTTTCAATTTTTTGGGGTAGTCACGAATTAAAGTCCTTTTCGCTCTAGGACGCATATTTAAGGAGATATGGGCAAAATAAGTTTTTCATATAAAAATTTCAATTTTTTTAGGTTTTGGGTGGATTTTTCAATTTTTTGGGGTGGTCACGAATTAAAGTCCTTTTCGCTCTAGGACGTTTAATTTAGGAGATATGGGCAAAAGAAGTTTTTCATATAAAAATTTAAATTTTTTTAGGTTTTGGGTGGATTTTTCAATTTTTTGGGGTGGTCACGAATTAAAGTCCTTTTCGCTCTAGGACGCATATTTAAGCAGATATGGGCAAAAGAAGTTTTTCATATAAAAATTTCAATTTTTTTAGGTTTTGGGTGGATTTTTCAATTTTTTGGGGTAGTCACGAATTAAAGTCCTTTTCGCTCTAGGACGCATATTTAAGGAGATATGGGCAAAATAAGTTTTTCATATAAAAATTTCAATTTTGTTAGGTTTTGGGTGGATTTTTCAATTTTTTGGGGTGGTCACGAATTAAAGTCCTTTTCGCTCTAGGACGTTTAGTTTAGGAGATATGGGCAAAAGAAGTTTTTCATATAAAAATTTCAATTTTTTTAGGTTTTGGGTGGATTTTTCAATTTTTTTGGGTGGTCACGAATTAAAGTCCTTTTCGCTCTAGGACGCATATTTAAGGAGATATGGGCAAAATAAGTTTTTCATATAAAAATTTCAATTTTTTTAGGTTCTGGGTGGATTTTTCAATTTTTTGGGGTGGTCACGAATAAAAGTCCTTTTCGCTCTAGGACGCATATTTGAGGAGATATGGGCAAAATAAGTTTTTCATATAAAAATTTCAATTTTTTTAGGTTTTGGGTGGATTTTTCAATTTTTTTGGGTAGTCACGAATTAAAGTCCTTTTCGCTCTAGGACGCATATTTAAGGAGATATGGGCACAAGAAGTTTTTCATATAAAAATTTCAATTTTTTTAGGTTTTGGGTGGATTTTTCAATTTTTTGGGGTAGTCACGAATTAAAGTCCTTTTCGCCCTAGGACGCATATTTAAGGAGATATGGGCAAAAGAAGTTTTTCATATAAAAATTTCAATTTTTTTAGGTTTTGGGTGGATTTTTCAATTTTTTTGGGTGGTCACGAATTAAAGTCCTTTTCGCTCTAGGCCGCATATTTAAGGAGATATGGGCAAAAGAAGTTTTTCATATAAAAATTTCAATTTTTTTAGGTTTTGGGTGGATTTTTCAAATTTTTGGGGTGGTCACGAATTAAAGTCCTTTTCGCTCTAGGACGCATATTTAAGGAGATATGGGCAAAATAAGTTTTTCATATAAAAATTTCAATTTTTTTAGGTTTTGGGTGGATTTTTCATTTTTTGTGGGTGGTCACGAATTAAAGTCCTTTTCGCTCTAGGACGCTTAGTTTAGGAGATATGGGCAAAAGAAGTTTTTCATATAAAAATTTCAATTTTTTTAGGTTTTGGGTGGATTTTCCAATTTTTTGGGGTGGTCACGAATTAAAGTCCTTTTCGCTCTAGGACGCATATTTAAGGAGATATGGGCAAAAGAAGTTTTTCATATAAAAATTTCAATTTTTTTAGGTTTTGGGTGGATTTTTCAATTTTTTGGGGTAGTCACGAATTAAAGTCCTTTTCGCTCTAGGACGCATATTTAAGGAGATATGGGCAAAAGAAGTTTTTCATATAAAAATTTCAATTTTTTTAGGTTTTGGGTGGATTTTTCAATTTTTTTGGGTGGTCACGAATTAAAGTCCTTTTCGCTCGAGGACGCTTAGTTTAGGAGATATGGGCAAAAGAAGTTTTTCATATAAAAATTTCAATTTTTTTAGGTTTTGGGTGGATTTTTCAATTTTTTTGGGGTGGTCACGAATTAAAGTTCTTTTTCGCTCTAGGACGCATATTTAAGGAGATATGGGCAAAATAAGTTTTTCATATAAAAATTTCAATTTTGTTTTTTTTTTTTGGGGTGGTCACGAATTAAAGTTCTTTTTCGCTCTAGGACGCATATTTAAGGAGATATGGGCAAAATAAGTTTTTCATATAAAAATTTCAATTTTTTAGGTTTTGGGTGGATTTTTCAATTTTTTGGGGTAGTCACGAATTAAAGTCCTTTTCGCTCTAGGACGCATATTTAAGGAGATATGGGCAAAAGAAGTTTTTCATATAAAAATTTCAATTTTTTTAGGTTTTGGGCGGATTTTTCAATTTTTTGGGGTAGTCACGAATTAAAGTCCTTTTCGCTCTAGGACGCATATTTAAGGAGATATGGGCAAAAGAAGTTTTTCATATAAAAATTTGAATTTTTTTAGGTTTTGGGTGGATTTTTCAATTTTTTGGGGTAGTCACGAATTAAAGTCCTTTTCGCTCTTGGACGCATATTTAAGGAGATATGGGCAAAAGAAGTTTTTCATATAAAAATTTCAATTTTTTTAGGTTTTGGGTGGATTTTTCAATTTTTTTGGGTAGTCACGAATTAAAGTCCTTTTCGCTCTAGGACGCTTAGTTTAGGAGATATGGGCAAAAGAAGTTTTTCATATAAAAATTTCAATTTTTTTAGGTTTTGGGTGGATTTTTCAATTTTTTTGGTGGTCACGAATTAAAGCCCTTTTCGCTCTAGGACGCTTAGTTTAGGAGATATGGGCAAAAGAAGTTTTTCATAAAAAATTTCAATTTTTTTAGGTTTTGGGTGGATTTTTCAATTTTTTGGGGTGGTCGCGAATTAAAGTCCTTTTCGCTCTAGGACGCTAAGTTTAGGAGATATGGGCAAAAGAAGTTTTTCATATAAAAATTTCAATTTTTTTAGGTTTTGGGTGGATATTTCAATTTTTTGGGGTGGTCACGAATTAAAGTCCTTTTCGCTCTAGGACGCATATTTAAGGAGATATGGGCAAAAGAAGTTTTTCATATAAAAATTTCAATTTTTTGAAGTTTTGGGTGGATTTTTCAATTTTTTGGGGTGGTCACGAATTAAAGTCCTTTTCGCTCTAGGACGCATATTTAAGGAGATATGGGCAAAATAAGTTTTTCATATAAAAATTTCAATTTTTTTAGGTTTTGGGTGGATTTTTCAATTTTTTGGGGTAGTCACGAATTAAAGTCCTTTTCGCTCTAGGACGCATATTTAAGGAGATATGGGCAAAAGAAGTTTTTCATATAAAAATTTCAATTTTTTTAGGTTTTGGGTGGATTTTTCAATTTTTTGGGGTAGTCACGAATTAAAGTCCTTTTCTCTCTAGGACGCATATTTAAGGAGATATGGGCACAAGAAGTTTTTCATATAAAAATTTCAATTTTTTTAGGTTTTGGGTGGATTTTTCAATTTTTTGGGGTAGTCACGAATTAAAGTCCTTTTCGCCCTAGGACGCATATTTAAGGAGATATGGGCAAAAGAAGTTTTTCATATAAAAATTTCAATTTTTTTAGGTTTTGGGTGGATTTTTCAATTTTTTGGGGTAGTCACGAATTAAAGTCCTTTTCGCCCTAGGACGCATATTTAAGGAGATATGGGCAAAAGAAGTTTTTCATATAAAAATTTCAATTTTTTTAGGTTTTGGGTGGATTTTTCAATTTTTTTGGGTGGTCACGAATTAAAGTCCTTTTCGCTCTAGGACGCTTAGTTTAGGAGATATGGGCAAAAGAAGTTTTTCATATAAAAATTTCAATTTTTTTAGGTTTTGGGTGGATTTTTCAAATTTTTGGGGTGGTCACGAATTAAAGTCCTTTTCGCTCTAGGACGCATATTTAAGGAGATATGGGCAAAATAAGTTTTTCATATAAAAATTTCAATTTTTTTAGGTTTTGGGTGGATTTTTCAATTTTTTTGGGTGGTCACGAATTAAAGTCCTTTTCGCTCGAGGAAGCTTAGTTTAGGAGATATGGGCAAAAGAAGTTTTTCATATAAAAATTTCAATTTTTTTAGGTTTTGGGTGGATTTTTCAATTTTTTGGGGTGGTCACGAATTAAAGTTCTTTTTCGCTCTAGGACGCATATTTAAGGAGATATGGGCAAAATAAGTTTTTCATATAAAAATTTCAATTTTGTAGGTTTTGGGTGGATTTTTCAATTTTTTGGGGTGTTCACGAATTAAAGTCCTTTTCGCTCTAGGACGCTTGGTTTAGGAGATATGGGCAAAAGAAGTTTTTCATATAAAAATTTCAATTTTTTTAGGTTTTGGGTGGATTTTTCAATTTTTTTGGGTGGTCACGAATTAAAGTCCTTTTCGCTCTAGGACGCTTAGTTTAGGAGATATGGGCAAAAGAAGTTTTTCATATAAAAATTTCAATTTTTTTAGGTTTTGGGTGGATTTTTCAATTTTTTGGGGTGGTCACGAATTAAAGTTCTTTTTCGCTCTAGGACGCATATTTAAGGAGATATGGGCAAAATAAGTTTTTCATATAAAAATTTCAATTTTTTAGGTTTTGGGTGGATTTTTCAATTTTTTGGGGTAGTCACGAATTAAAGTCCTTTTCGCTCTAGGACGCATATTTAAGGAGATATGGGCAAAAGAAGTTTTTCATATAAAAATTTCATTTTTTTTAGGTTTTGGGCGGATTTTTCAATTTTTTGGGGTAGTCACGAATTAAAGTCCTTTTCGCTCTAGGACGCATATTTAAGGAGATATGGGCAAAAGAAGTTTTTCATATAAAAATTTGAATTTTTTTAGGTTTTGGGTGGATTTTTCAATTTTTTGGGGTAGTCACGAATTAAAGTCCTTTTCGCTCTTGGACGCATATTTAAGGAGATATGGGCAAAAGAAGTTTTTCATATAAAAATTTCAATTTTTTTAGGTTTTGGGTGGATTTTTCAATTTTTTTGGGTGGTCACGAATTAAAGTCCTTTTCGCTCTAGGACGCTTAGTTTAGGAGATATGGGCAAAAGAAGTTTTTCATATAAAAATTTCAATTTTTTTAGGTTTTGGGTGGATTTTTCAATTTTTTTTGGTGGTCACGAATTAAAGTCCTTTTCGCTCTAGGACGCTTAGTTTAGGAGATATGGGCAAAAGAAGTTTTTCATAAAAAAATTTCAATTTTTTTAGGTTTTGGGTGGATTTTTCAATTTTTTGGGGTGGTCGCGAATTAAAGTCCTTTTCGCTCTAGGACGCATATTTAAGGAGATATGGGCAAAATAAGTTTTTCATATAAAAATTTCAATTTTTTTAGGTTTTGGGTGGATTTTTCAATTTTTTGGGGTGGTCGCGAATTAAAGTCCTTTTCGCTCTAGGACGCATATTTAAGGAGATATGGGCAAAATAAGTTTTTCATATAAAAATTTCAATTTTTTTAGGTTTTGGGTGGATTTTTCAATTTTTTTGGGTGGTCACGAATTAAAGTCCTTTTCGCTCGAGGACGCTTAGTTTAGGAGATATGGGCAAAAGAAGTTTTTCATATAAAAATTTCAATTTTTTTAGGTTTTGGGTGGATTTTTCAATTTTTTGGGGTGGTCACGAATTAAAGTTCTTTTTCGCTCTAGGACGCATATTTAAGGAGATATGGGCAAAATAAGTTTTTCATATAAAAATTTCAATTTTGTAGGTTTTGGGTGGATTTTTCAATTTTTTGGGGTGTTCACGAATTAAAGTCCTTTTCGCTCTAGGACGCTTGGTTTAGGAGATATGGGCAAAAGAAGTTTTTCATATAAAAATTTCAATTTTTTTAGGTTTTGGGTGGATTTTTCAATTTTTTTGGGTGGTCACGAATTAAAGTCCTTTTCGCTCTAGGACGCTTAGTTTAGGAGATATGGGCAAAAGAAGTTTTTCATATAAAAATTTCAATTTTTTTAGGTTTTGGGTGGATTTTTCAATTTTTTGGGGTGGTCACGAATTAAAGTTCTTTTTCGCTCTAGGACGCATATTTAAGGAGATATGGGCAAAATAAGTTTTTCATATAAAAATTTCAATTTTTTAGGTTTTGGGTGGATTTTTCAATTTTTTGGGGTAGTCACGAATTAAAGTCCTTTTCGCTCTAGGACGCATATTTAAGGAGATATGGGCAAAAGAAGTTTTTCATATAAAAATTTCATTTTTTTTAGGTTTTGGGCGGATTTTTCAATTTTTTGGGGTAGTCACGAATTAAAGTCCTTTTCGCTCTAGGACGCATATTTAAGGAGATATGGGCAAAAGAAGTTTTTCATATAAAAATTTGAATTTTTTTAGGTTTTGGGTGGATTTTTCAATTTTTTGGGGTAGTCACGAATTAAAGTCCTTTTCGCTCTTGGACGCATATTTAAGGAGATATGGGCAAAAGAAGTTTTTCATATAAAAATTTCAATTTTTTTAGGTTTTGGGTGGATTTTTCAATTTTTTTGGGTGGTCACGAATTAAAGTCCTTTTCGCTCTAGGACGCTTAGTTTAGGAGATATGGGCAAAAGAAGTTTTTCATATAAAAATTTCAATTTTTTTAGGTTTTGGGTAGATTTTTCAATTTTTTTTGGTGGTCACGAATTAAAGTCCTTTTCGCTCTAGGACGCTTAGTTTAGGAGATATGGGCAAAAGAAGTTTTTCATAAAAAAATTTCAATTTTTTTAGGTTTTGGGTGGATTTTTCAATTTTTTGGGGTGGTCGCGAATTAAAGTCCTTTTCGCTCTAGGACGCATATTTAAGGAGATATGGGCAAAATAAGTTTTTCATATAAAAATTTCAATTTTTTTAGGTTTTGGGTGGATTTTTCAATTTTTTGGGGTAGTCACGAATTAAAGTCCTTTTCGCTCTAGGACGCATATTTAAGGAGATATGGGCAAAAGAAGTTTTTCATATAAAAATTTAAATTTTTTTAGGTTTTGGGTGGATTTTTCAATTTTTTGGGGTAGTCACGAATTAAAGTCCTTTTCTCTCTAGGACGCATATTTAAGGAGATATGGGCACAAGAAGTTTTTCATATAAAAATTTCAATTTTTTTAGGTTTTGGGTGGATTTTTCAATTTTTTGGGGTAGTCACGAATTAAAGTCCTTTTCGCCCTAGGACGCATATTTAAGGAGATATGGGCAAAAGAAGTTTTTCATATAAAAATTTCAATTTTTTTAGGTTTTGGGTGGATTTTTCAATTTTTTTGGGTGGTCACGAATTAAAGTCCTTTTCGCTCTAGGACGCTTAGTTTAGGAGATATGGGCAAAAGAAGTTTTTCATATAAAAATTTCAATTTTTTTAGGTTTTGGGTGGATTTTTCAATTTTTTGGGGTGGTCACGAATTAAAGTCCTTTTCGCTCTAGGACGCATATTTAAGGAGATATGGGCAAAAGAAGTTTTTCATATAAAAATTTCAATTTTTTTAGGCTTTGGGTGGATTTTTCAATTTTTTGGGGTGGTCACGAATTAAAGTCCTTTTCGCTCTAGGACGCATATTTAAGGAGATATGGGCAAAAGAAGTTTTTAATATAAAAATTTCAATTTTTTTAGGTTTTGGGTGGATTTTTCAATTTTTTGGGGGTGGTCACGAATTAATGTCCTTTTCGCTCTAGGACGCTTAGTTTAGGAGATATGGGCAAAAGAAGTTTTTCATATAAAAATTTCAATTTTTTTAGGTTTTGGGTGGATTTTTCAATTTTTTGGGGTAGTCACGAATTAAAGTCCTTTTCGCTCTAGGACGCATATTTAAGGAGATATGGGCAAAAGAAGTTTTTCATATAAAAATTTCAATTTTTTTAGGTTTTGGGTGGATTTTTCAATTTTTTGGGGTAGTCACGAATTAAAGTCCTTTTCGCTCTAGGACGCATATTTAAGGAGATATGGGCAAAAGAAGTTTTTCATATAAAAATTTAAATTTTTTTAGGTTTTGGGTCGATTTTTCAATTTTTTGGAGTGGTCACGAATTAAAGCCCTTTTCGCTCTAGGACGCTTAGTTTAGGAGATATGGGCAAAAGAAGTTTTTCATATAAAAATTTCAATTTTTTTAGGTTTTGGGTGGATTTTTCAATTTTTTGGGGTGGTCACGAATTAAAGTCCTTTTCGCTCTAGGCCGCATATTTAAGGAGATATGGGCAAAAGAAGTTTTTCATATAAAATTTTCAATTTTTTAGGTTTTGGGTGGATTTTCAATTTTTTTGGGTGGTCACGAATTAAAGTCCTTTTCGCTCTAGGACGCATATTTAAGGAGATATGGGCAAAAGAAGTTTTTCATATAAAAATTTCAATTTTTTTAGGTTTTGGGTGGATTTTTCAATTTTTTGGGGTAGTCACGAATTAAAGTCGTTTTCGCTCTAGGACGCATATTTAAGGGGATATGGGCAAAAGAAGTTTTTCATATAAAAATTTCAATTTTTTTAGGTTTTGGGTGGATTTTTCAATTTTTTTGGGTGGTCACGAATTAAAGTCCTTTTCGCTCTAGGACGCATATTTAAGGAGATATGGGCAAAAGAAGTTTTTCATATAAAAATTTATATTTTTTTAGGTTTTGGGTGGATTTTTCAATTTTTTGGGGTGGTCACGAATTAAAGTCCTTTTCGCTCTAGGACGCATATTTAAGGAGATATGGGCAAAAGAAGTTTTTCATATAAAAATTTCATTTTTTTTTAGGTTTTGGGTGGATTTTTCAATTTTTTGGGGTAGTCACGAATTAAAGTCCTTTTCGCTCTAGGACGCATATTTAAGGAGATATGGGCAAAAGAAGTTTTTCATATAAAAATTCAATTTTTTTAGGTTTTGGGTGGATTTTTCAATTTTTTGGGGTAGTCACGAATTAAAGTCCTTTTCGCTCTAGGACGCATATTTAAGGAGATATGGGCCAAAGAAGTTTTTCATATAAAAATTTCAATTTTTTTAGGTTTTGGGTGGATTTTTCAATTTTTTTGGGTGGTCACGAATTAAAGTCCTTTTCGCTCTAGGACGCTTAGTTTAGGAGATATGGGCAAAATAACTTTTTCATATAAAAATTTCAATTTTTGTAGGTTTTGGGTGGATTTTTCAATTTTTTGAGGTGGTCACGAATTAAAGTCCTTTTCGCTCTAGGACGCTTAGTTTAGGAGATATGGGCAAAATAAGTTTTTCATATAAAAATTTCAATTTTTTTAGGTTTTGGGTGGATTTTTCAATTTTTTTGGGTGGTCACGAATTAAAGTCCTTTTCGCTCTAGGACGCTTAGTTTAGGAGATATGGGCAAAAGAACTTTTTCATATAAAAATTTCAATTTTTGTAGGTTTTGGGTGGATTTTTCAATTTTTTGGGGTGGTCACGAATTAAAGTCCTTTTCTCTCTAGGACGCATATTTAAGGAGATATGGGCAAAAGAAGTTTTTCATATAAAAATTCAATTTTTTTTAGGTTTTGGGTGGATTTTTCAATTTTTTGGGGTGGTCACGAATTATCGTCCTTTTCGCTCTAGGACGCTTAGTTTAGGAGATATGGGCAAAAGAAGTTTTTCATATAAAAATTTCAATTTTTTTAGGTTTTGGGTGGATTTTTCAATTTTTTGGGGTAGTCACGAATTAAAGTCCTTTTCGCTCTAGGACGCATATTTAAGGAGATATGGGCAAAAGAAGTTTTTCATATAAAAATTTCAATTTTTTTAGGTATTGGGTGGATTTTTCAATTTTTTGGGGTGGTCACGAATTAAAGTCCTTTTCGCTCTAGGACGCATATTTAAGGAGATATGGGCCAAAGAAGTTTTTCATATAAAAATTTCAATTTTTTTAGGTTTTGGGTGGATTTTTCAATTTTTTTGGGTGGTCACGAATTAAAGTCCTTTTCGCTCTAGGACGCTTAGTTTAGGAGATATGGGCAAAATAACTTTTTCATATAAAAATTTCAATTTTTGTAGGTTTTGGGTGGATTTTTAAATTTTTTGGGGTGGTCACGAATTAAAGTCCTTTTCGCTCTAGGACGCATATTTAAGGAGATATGGGCAAAAGAAGTTTTTCATATAAAAATTCAATTTTTTTTAGGTTTTGGGTGGATTTTTCAATTTGTTGGGGGTGGTCACGAATTAAAGTCCTTTTCGCTCTAGGACGCTTAGTTTAGGAGATATCGGCAAAAGAAGTTTTTCATATAAAAATTTCAATTTTTTTAGGTTTTGGGTGGATTTTTCAATTTTTTGGGGTAGTCACGAATTAAAGTCCTTTTCGCTCTAGGACGCATATTTAAGGAGATATGGGCCAAAGAAGTTTTTCATATAAAAATTTCAATTTTTTTAGGTTTTGGGTGGATTTTTCAATTTTTTTGGGTGGTCACGAATTAAAGTCCTTTTCGCTCTAGGACGCTTAGTTTAGGAGATATGGGCAAAATAACTTTTTCATATAAAAATTTCAATTTTTGTAGGTTTTGGGTGGATTTTTCAATTTTTTGAGGTGGTCACGAATTAAAGTCCTTTTCGCTCTAGGACGCTTAGTTTAGGAGATATGGGCAAAATAAGTTTTTCATATAAAAATTTCAATTTTTTTAGGTTTTGGGTGGATTTTTCAATTTTTTTGGGTGGTCACGAATTAAAGTCCTTTTCGCTCTAGGACGCTTAGTTTAGGAGATATGGGCAAAAGAAGTTTTTCATATAAAAATTTCAATTTTTTTAGGTTTTGGGTGGATTTTTCAATTTTTTGAGGTAGTCACGAATTAAAGTCCTTTTCGCTCTAGGACGCTTAGTTTAGGAGATATGGGCAAAAGAAGTTTTTCATATAAAAATTTCAATTTTTTTAGGTTTTGGGTGGATTTTTCCATTTTTTGGGGTGGTCACGAATTAAAGTCCTTTTGGCCCAGGATGCATATTTAAGGAGATATGGGCAAAAGAAGTTTTTCATATAAAAATTTCAATTCTTTTAGGTTTTGGGTGGATTTTTCAATTTTTTGGGGTGGTCACGAATTAAAGTCCTTTTCGCTCTAGGACGCTTAGTTTAGGAGATATGGGCAAAAGAAGTTTTTCATATAAAAATTTAAATTTTTTTAGGTTTTGGGTGGATTTTTCAATTTTTTTGGGTGGTCACGAATTAAAGTCCTTTTCGCTCTAGGACGCTTAGTTTAGGAGATATGGGCAAAAGAAGTTTTTCATATAAAAATTTCAATTTTTTTAGGTTTTGGGTGGATTTTTCAATTTTTTGGGGTGGTCACGAATTAAAGTCCTTTTCGCTCTAGGACGCATATTTAAAGAGATATGGGCAAAAGAAGTTTTTCATATAAAAATTTCAATTTTTTTAGGTTTTGGGTGGATTTTTCAATTTTTTGGGGTGGTCACGAATTAAAGTCCTTTTCGCTCTAGGACGCATATTTAAGGAGATATGGGCAAAAGAAGTTTTTCATATAAAAATTTCAATTTTTTAGGTTTTGGGTGGATTTTTCAATTTTTTGGGGTAGTCACGAATTAAAGTCCTTTTCGCTCTAGGACGCATATTTAAGGAGATATGGGCAAAATAATTTTTTCATATAAAAATTTCAATTTTTTTTACGTTTTGGGTGGATTTTTCAATTTTTTGGGGTGGTCACGAATTAAAGTCCTTTTCGCTCTAGGACGCATATTTAAGGAGATATGGGCAACAGAAGTTTTTCATATAAAAATTTAAATTTTTTCAGGTTTTGGGTGGATTTTTCAATTTTTTGGGTGGTCACGAATTAAAGTCCTTTTCGCTCTAGGACGCTTAGTTTAGGAGATATGGGCAAAAGAAGTTTTTCATATAAAAATTTCAATTTTTTTAGGTTTTGGGTGGATTTTTCAATTTTTGGGGTGGTCACGAATTAAAGTCCTTTTCGCTCTAGGACGCATATTTAAGGAGATATGGGCAAAAGAAGTTTTTCATATAAAAATTTCAATTTTTTTAGGTTTTGGGTGGATTTTTCAATTTTTTGGGGTGGTCACGAATTAAAGTCCTTTTCGCTCTAGGACGCATATTTAAGGAGATATGGGCAAAATAAGTTTTTCATATAAAAATTTCAATTTTTTTAGGTTTTGGGTGGATTTTTCAATTTTTTGGGTGGTCACGAATTAAAGTCCTTTTCGCTCTAGGACGCTTAGTTTAGGAGATATGGGCAAAAGAAGTTTTTCATATAAAAATTTCAATTTTTTTAGGTTTTGGATGGATTTTGCAATTTTTTGGGGTGGTCACGAATTAAAGTCCTTTTCGCTCTAGGACGCATATTTAAGGAGATATGGGCAAAAGAAGTTTTTCATATAAAAATTTCAATTTTTTTAGGTTTTGGGTGGATTTTTCAATTTTTTGGGGTAGTCACGAATTAAAGTCCTTTTCGCTCTAGGACGCATATTTAAGGAGATATGGGCAAAAGAAGTTTTTCATATAAAAATTTCAATTTTTTTAGGTTTTGGGTGGATTTTTAAATTTTTTGGGGTAGTCACGAATTAAAGTCCTTTTCACTCTAGGACGCTTAGTTTAGGAGATATGGGCAAAAGAAGTTTTTCATATAAAAATTCAATTTTTTTTAGGTTTTGGGTGGATTTTTCAATTTATTGGGGGTGGTCACGAATTAAAGTCCTTTTCGCTCTAGGACGCTTAGTTTAGGAGATATGGGCCAAAGAAATTTTTCATATACAAATATCAATTTTTTTAGGTTTTGGGTGGATTTTTCAATTTGTTGGGGGTGGTCACGAATTAAAGTCCTTTTCGCTCTAGGACGCTTAGTTTAGGAGATATGGGCAAAAGAAGTTTTTCATATAAAAATTTCAATGTTTTTAGGTTTTGGGTGGATTTTTCAATTTTTTTGGTGTGGTCACGAATTAAAGTCCTTTTCGCTCTAGGACGCATATTTAAGGAGATATGGGCAAAAGAAGTTTTTCATATAAAAATTTCAATTTTTTTAGGTTTTGGGTGGATTTTTCAATTTTTTGGGGTGGTCACGAATTAAAGTCCTTTTCGCTCTAGGACGCATATTTAAGGAGATATGGGCAAAAGAAGTTTTTCATATAAAAATTTCCATTTTTTTAGGTTTTGGGTGGATTTTTCAATTTTTTTGGGGTGGTCACGAATTAAAGTCCTTTTCGCTCTAGGACGCATATTTAAGGAGATATGGGCAAAAGAAGTTTTTCATATAAAAATTTCAATTTTTTTAGGTTTTGGGTGAATTTTTCAATTTTTTGGGTGGTCACGAATTAAAGTCCTTTTCGCTCTAGGACGCTTAGTTTAGGAGATATGGGCAAAAGAAGTTTTTCATATAAAAATTTCAATTTTTTTAGGTTTTGGGTGGATTTTTCAATTTTTTTGGGTGGTCACGAATTAAAGTCCTTTTCGCTCTAGGACGCATATTTAAGGAGATATGGGCAAAAGAAGTTTTTCATATAAAAATTTCAAATTTTTAGGTTTTGGGTGGATTTTTCAATTTTTTTGGGTGGTCACGAATTAAAGTCCTTTTCGCTCTAGGACGCTTAGTTTAGGAAATATGGGCAAAGAAGTTTTTTTTCGCTCTAGGACGCATATTTAAGGAGATATGGGCAAAAAAAGTTTTTCATATAAAAATTTAAATTTTTTTAGGTTTTGGGTGGATTTTTCAATTTTTTGGGTGGTCACGAATTAAAGTCCTTTTCGCTCTAGGACGCTTAGTTTAGGATATATGGGCAAAAGAAGTTTTTCATATAAAAATTTCAATTTTTTTAGGTTTTGGGTGGATTTTTCAATTTTTTGTGGTGGTCACGAATTATCGTCCTTTTCGCTCTAGGACGCTTAGTTTAGGATATATGGGCAAAAGAAGTTTTTCATATAAAAATTTCAATTTTTGTAGGTTTTGGGTGGATTTTTCAATTTTTTGGGGTGGTCACGAATTAAATTCCTTTTCGCTCTAGGACGCTTAGTTTAGGAGATATGGGCAAAAGAAGTTTTTCATATAAAAATTTAAATTTTTTAGGTTTTGGGTGGATTTTTCAATTTTTTGGGGTGGTCACGAATTAAAGTCCTTTTCGCTCTAGGACGCATATTTAAGGAGATATGGGCCAAAGAAGTTTTTCATATATATTTCAATTTTTTTTAGGTTTTGGGTGGATTTTTCAATTTTTTGGGTGGTCACGAATTAAAGTCCTTTTCGCTCTAGGACGCTTAGTTTAGGAGATATGGGCAAAAGAAGTTTTTCATATAAAAATTTCAATTTTTTAAGGTTTTGGGTGGATTTTTCAATTTTTTGGGGTAGTCACGAATTAAAGTCCTTTTCGCTCTAGGACGCATATTTAAGGAGATATGGGCAAAATAAGTTTTTCATATAAAAATTTCAATTTTTTTAGGTTTTGGGTGGATTTTTAAATTTTTTGGGGTGGTCACGAATTAAAGTCCTTTTCGCTCTAGGACGCTTAGTTTAGGAGATATGGGCAAAAGAAGTTTTTCATATAAAAATTTCAATGTTTTTAGGTTTTGGGTGGATTTTTCAATTTTTTTGGTGTGGTCACGGATTAAAGTCCTTTTCGCTCTAGGACGCATTTTTAAGGAGATATGGGCAAAAGAAGTTTTTCATATAAAAATTTCAATTTTTTTAGGTTTTGGGTGAATTTTTCAATTTTTTGGGTGGTCACGAATTAAAGTCCTTTTCGCTCTAGGACGCTTAGTTTAGGAGATATGGGCAAAAGAAGTTTTTCATATAAAAATTTCAATTTTTTTAGGTTTTGGGTGGATTTTTCAATTTTTTGGGGTGGTCACGAATTAAAGTCCTTTTCGCTCTAGGCCGCATATTTAAGGAGATATGGGCAAAAGAAGTTTTTCATATAAAAATTTCAATTTTTTTAGGTTTTGGGTGGATTTTTCAATTTTTTTGGGTGGTCACGAATTAAAGTCCTTTTCGCTCTAGGACGCATATTTAAGGAGATATGGGCAAAAGAAGTTTTTCATATAAAAATTTCAATTTTTTAGGTTTTGGGTGGATTTTTCAATTTTTTTGGGTGGTCACGGATTAAAGTCCTTTTCGCTCTAGGACGCTTAGTTTAGGAGATATGGGCAAAGAAGTTTTTCATATAAAAATTTTCGCTCTAGGACGCATATTTAAGGAGATATGGGCAAAAGAAGTTTTTCATATAAAAATTTAAATTTTTTTAGGTTTTGGGTGGATTTTTCAATTTTTTGGGTGGTCACGAATTAAAGTCCTTTTCGCTCTAGGACGCTTAGTTTAGGAGATATGGGCAAAAGAAGTTTTTCATATAAAAATTTCAATTTTTTTAGGTTTTGGGTGGATTTTTCAATTTTTTGGGGTGGTCACGAATTAAAGTTCTATGGGCAAAAGAAGTTTTTCATATAAAAATTTCAATTTCTTTAGGTTTTGGGTGGATTTTTCAATTTTTTGGGGTAGTCATGAATTAAAGTCCTTTTCGGTCTAGGACGCATATTTAAGGAGATATGGGCAAAAATTTTTTCATATAAAAATTTCAATTTTTTTAGGTTTTGGGTGGATGTTTAAATTTTTTGGGGTGGTCACGAATTAAAGTCCTTTTCGCTCTAGGACGCTTAGTTTAGGAGATATGGGCAAAAGAAGTTTTTCATATAAAAATTTCAATTTTTTTAGATTTTGGGTGGATTTTTCAATTTTTCTGGGGTGGTCACGAATTAAAGTCCTTTTCGCTCTAGGACGCTTAGTTTAGGAGATATGGGCAAAAGAAGTTTTTCATATAAAAATTTCAATTTTTGTAGGTTTTGGGTGGATTTTTTGGGGTGGTCACGAATTAAAGTCCTTTTCGCTCTAGGACGCATATTTAAGGAGATATGGGCAAAAGAAGTTTTTCATATAAAAATTTCAATTTTTTTAGGTTTTGGGTGGATTTTTCAATTTTTTTGGGTGGTCACGAATTAAAGTCCTTTTCGCTCTAGGACGCCTAGTTTAGGAGATATGGGCAAAAGAAGTTTTTCATATAAAAATTTCAATTTTTTTAGGTTTTGGGTGGATTTTTCAATTTTTTTGGGTGGTCACGAATTAAAGACCTTTTCGCTCTAGGACGCTTAGTTTAGGAGATATGGGCAAAAGAAGTTTTTCATATAAAAATTTCAATTTTTGTAGGTTTTGGGTGGATTTTTCAATTTTTTGGGGTGGTCACGAATTAAAGTCCTTTTCGCTCTAGGACGCATATTTAAGGAGATATGGGCAAAAGAAGTTTTTCATATAAAAATTTCAATTTTTTTAGGTTTTGGGTGGATTTTTCAATTTTTTTGGGTGGTCACGAATTAAAGTCCTTTTCGCTCTAGGACGCCTAGTTTAGGAGATATGGGCAAAAGAAGTTTTTCATATAAAAATTTCAATTTTTGTAGGTTTTAGGTGGATTTTTCAATTTTTTGGGGTGGTCACGAATTAAAGTCCTTTTCGCTCTAGGACGCATATTTAAGGAGATATGGGCAAAAGAAGTTTTTCATATAAAAATTTCAATTTTTTTAGGTTTTGGGTGGATTTTTCAATTTTTTTGGGTGGTCACGAATTAAAGACCTTTTCGCTCTAGGACGCATATTTAAGGAGATATGGGCAAAAGAAGTTTTTCATATAAAAATTTCAATTTTTTTAGGTTTTGGGTGGATTTTTCAATTTTTTTGGGTGGTCACGAATTAAAGACCTTTTCGCTCTAGGACGCTTAGTTTAGGAGATATGGGCAAAAGAATTTTTTCAAATAAAAATTTCAATTTTTTGGGGTAGTCACGAATTAAAGTCCTTTTCGCTCTAGGACGCATATTTAAGGAGATATGGGCAAAATAAGTTTTTCATATAAAAATTTCAATTTTTTAAGGTTTTGGGTGGATTTTTCAATTTTTTGGGGTGGTCACGAATTAAAGTCCTTTTCGCTCTAGGACGCTTAGTTTAGGAGATATGAGCAAAAGAACTTTTTCATATAAAAATTTCAATTTTTTTAGGTTTTGGGTGGATTTTTCAATTTTTTGGGACGGTCACGAATTAAAGTCCTTTTCGCTCTAGGCCGCATATTTAAGGAGATATGGGCAAAAGAAGTTTTTCATATAAAAATTTCAATTTTTTTAGGTTTGGGTGGATTTTTCAATGTTTTTTGGGTGGTCACGAATTAAAGTCCTTTTCGCTCTAGGACGCTTAGTTTAGGAGATATGGGCAAAAGAAGTTTTTCATATAAAAATTTCAATTTTTTTAGGTTTTGGGTGGATTTTTCAATTTTTTGGGGTGGTCACGAATTAAAGTCCTTTTCGCTCTAGGACGCATATTTAAGGAGATATGTACAAAAGAAGTTTTTCATATAAAAATTTAAATAAAAATTTCAATTTTTTGGGGTAGTCACGAATTAAAGTCCTTTTCGCTCTAGGACGCATATTTAAGGAGATATGGGCAAAATAAGTTTTTAGGTTTTTTTTTAGGTTTTGGGTGGATTTTTCAATTTTTTTGGGTGGTCACGAATTAAAGACCTTTTCGCTCTAGGACGTATATTTAAGGAGATATGGGCAAAAGAAGTTTTTCATATAAAAATTTCAATTTTTTTAGGTTTTGGGTGGATTTTTCAATTTTTTTGGGTGGTCACGAATTAAATATGCGTCCTAGACCTTTTCGCTCTAGGACGCATATTTAAGGAGATATGGGCAAAAGAAGTTTTTCATATAAAAATTTAAATTTTTTTAGGTTTTGGGTGGATTTTTCAATTTTTTGGGGTGGTCACGAATTAAAGTCCTTTTCGCTCTAGGACGCATATTTAAGGAGATATGGGCAAAAGAAGTTTTTCATATAAAAATTTCAATTTTGTTAGGTTTTGGGTGGATTTTTCAATTTTTTTGGGTGGTCACGAATTAAAGACCTTTTCGCTCTAGGACGCATATTTAAGGAGATATGGGCAAAAGAAGTTTTTCATATAAAAATTTCAATTTTTTTAGGTTTTGGGTGGATTTTTCAATTTTTTGGGGTAGTCACGAATTAAAGTCCTTTTCGCTCTAGGACGCATATTTAAGGAGATATGGGCAAAATAAGTTTTTCATATAAAAATTTCAATTTTTTAAGGTTTTGGGTGGATTTTTCAATTTTTTGGGTGGTCACGAATTAAAGTCCTTTTCGCTCTAGGACGCTTAGTTTAGGAGATATGAGCAAAAGAACTTTTTCATATAAAAATTTCAATTTTTTTAGGTTTTGGGTGGATTTTTCAATTTTTTGGGACGGTCACGAATTAAAGTCCTTTTCGCTCTAGGCCGCATATTTAAGGAGATATGGGCAAAAGAAGTTTTTCATATAAAAATTTCAATTTTTTTAGGTTTGGGTGGATTTTTCAATTTTTTTTGGGTGGTCACGAATTAAAGTCCTTTTCGCTCTAGGACGCTTAGTTTAGGAGATATGGGCAAAAGAAGTTTTTCATATAAAAATTTCAATTTTTTTAGGTTTTGGGTGGATTTTTCAATTTTTTGGGATGGTCACGAATTAAAGTCCTTTTCGCTCTAGGCCGCATATTTAAGGAGATATGGGCAAAAGAAGTTTTTCATATAAAAATTTCAATTTTTTTAGGTTTGGGTGGATTTTTCAATTTTTTTTGGGTGGTCACGAATTAAAGTCCTTTTCGCTCTAGGACGCTTAGTTTAGGAGATATGGGCAAAAGAAGTTTTTCATATAAAAATTTCAATTTTTTTAGGTTTTGGGTGGATTTTTCAATTTTTTGGGGTGGTCACGAATTAAAGTCCTTTTCGCTCTAGGACGCATATTTAAGGAGATATGGGCAAAAGAAGTTTTTCATATAAAAATTTCAATTTTTTTAGGTTTTGGGTGGATTTTTCAATTTTTTTGGGTGGTCACGAATTAAAGACCTTTTCGCTCTAGGACGCATATTTAAGGAGATATGGGCAAAAGAAGTTTTTCATATAAAAATTTCAATTTTTTTAGGTTTGGGTGGATTTTTCAATTTTTTTTGGGTGGTCACGAATTAAAGTCCTTTTCGCTCTAGGACGCTTAGTTTAGGAGATATGGGCAAAAGAAGTTTTTCATATAAAAATTTCAATTTTTTTAGGTTTTGGGTGGATTTTTCAATTTTTTGGGGTGGTCACGAATTAAAGTCCTTTTCGCTCTAGGACGCATATTTAAGGAGATATGGGCAAAAGAAGTTTTTCATATAAAAATTTCAATTTTTTTAGGTTTTGGGTGGATTTTTCAATTTTTTTGGGTGGTCACGAATTAAAGTCCTTTTCGCTCTAGGACGCTTAGTTTAGGAGATATGGGCAAAAGAAGTTTTTCATATAAAAATTTCAATTTTTTTAGGTTTTGGGTGGATTTTTCAATTTTTTGGGGTGGTCACGAATTAAAGTCCTTTTCGCTCTAGGACGCTTAGTTTAGGAGATATGAGCTCTAGGACGCTTAGTTTAGGAGATATGGGCAAAAGAAGTTTTTCATATAAAAATTTCAATTTTTTTAGGTTTTGGGTGGATTTTTCAATTTTTTGGGGTGGTCACGAATTAAAGACCTTTTCGCTCTAGGACGCATATTTAAGGAGATATGGGCAAAAGAAGTTTTTCATATAAAAATTTCAATTTTTTTAGGTTTGGGTGGATTTTTCAATTTTTTTTGGGTGGTCACGAATTAAAGTCCTTTTCGCTCTAGGACGCTTAGTTTAGGAGATATGGGCAAAAGAAGTTTTTCATATAAAAATTTCAATTTTTTTAGGTTTTGGGTGGATTTTTCAATTTTTTGGGGTGGTCACGAATTAAAGTCCTTTTCGCTCTAGGACGCTTAGTTTAGGAGATATGAGCAAAAGAACTTTTTCATATAAAAATTTCAATTTTTTTAGGTTTTGGGTGGATTTTTCAATTTTTTGGGATGGTCACGAATTAAAGTCCTTTTCGCTCTAGGCCGCATATTTAAGGAGATATGGGCAAAAGAAGTTTTTCATATAAAAATTTCAATTTTTTAGGTTTGGGTGGATTTTTCAATTTTTTTTGGGTGGTCACGAATTAAAGTCCTTTTCGCTCTAGGACGCTTAGTTTAGGAGATATGGGCAAAAGAAGTTTTTCATATAAAAATTTCAATTTTTTTAGGTTTTGGGTGGATTTTTCAATGTTTTGGGGTGGTCACGAATTAAAGTCCTTTTCGCTCTAGGACGCTTGGTTTAGGAGATATGGGCAAAAGAAGTTTTTCATATAAAAATTTCAATTTTTTTAGGTTTGGGAGGATTTTTCAATTTTTTTTGGGTGGTCACGAATTAAAGTCCTTTTCGCTATAGGACGCTTAGTTTAGGAGATATGGGCAAAAGAAGTTTTTCATATAAAAATTTCAATTTTTTTAGGTTTTGGGTGGATTTTTCAATTTTTTTGGGGTGGTCACGAATTAAAGTCCTTTTCGCTCTAGGACGCTTAGTTTAGGAGATATGGGCAAAAGAAGTTTTTCATATAAAAATTTCAATTTTTTTAGGTTTTGGGTGGATTTTTCAATTTTTTGGGGTGGTCGCGAATTAAAGTCCTTTTCGCTCTAGGACGCTTAGTTTAGGAGATATGGGCAAAAGAAGTTTTTCATATAAAAATTTAAATTTTTTTAGGTTTTGGGTGGATTTTTCATTTTTTTGGGGGTGGTCACGAATTAAAGTCCTTTTCGCTCTAGGACGCTTAGTTTAGGAGATATGTACAAAAGAAGTTTTTCATATAAAAATTTCAATTTTTTCATTTAAGGAGATATTGCAAAGGAGATATGGGCAAAAGAAGTTTTTCATATAAAAATTTCAATTTTTTTAGGTTTTGGGTGGATTTTGCAATTTTTTGGGGTAGTCACGAATTAAAGTCCTTTTCGCTCTAGGACGCATATTTAAGGAGATATGGGCAAAAGAAGTTTTTCATATAAAAATTTCAATTTTTTTAGGTTTGGGTGGATTTTTCAATTTTTTTTGGGTGGTCACGAATTAAAGTCCTTTTCGCTCTAGGACGCTTAGTTTAGGAGATATGGGCAAAAGAAGTTTTTCATATAAAAATTTAAATTTTTTTAGATTTTGGGTGGATTTTTCAATGTTTTGGGGTAGTCACGAATTAAAGTCCTTTTCGCTCTAGGCCGCATATTTAAGGAGATATGGGCAAAAGAAGTTTTTCATATAAAAATTTCAATTTTTTTAGGTTTGGTGGATTTTTCAATTTTTTTTGGGTGGTCACGAATTAAAGTCCTTTTCGCTCTAGGACGCTTAGTTTAGGAGATATGGGCAAAAGAAGTTTTTCATATAAAAATTTCAATTTTTTTAGGTTTTGGGTGGATTTTTCAATTTTTTGGGGTGGTCACGAATTAAAGTCCTTTTCGCTCTAGGACGCTTAGTTTAGGAGATATGGGCAAAAGAAGTTTTTCATATAAAAATTTCAATTTTTTTAGGTTTTGGGTGGATTTTTCAATTTTTTGGGGGTGGTCACGAATTAAAGTCCTTTTCGCTCTAGGACGCTTAGTTTAGGAGATATGGGCAAAAGAAGTTTTTCATATAAAAATTTCAATTTTTTTAGGTTTTGGGTGGATTTTTCAATTTTTTGGGGTGGTCACGAATTAATGTCCTTTTCGCTCTAGGACGCTTAGTTTAGGAGATATGGGCAAAAGAAGTTTTTCATATAAAAATTTCAATTTTTGTAGGTTTTGGGTGGATTTTTCAATTTTTTGGGGTGGTCACGAATTAAAGTCCTTTTCGCTCTAGGACGCATATTTAAGGAGATATGGGCAAAAGAAGTTTTTCATATAAAAATTTCAATTTTTTTAGGTTTTGGGTGGATTTTTCAATTTTTTTGGGTGGTCACGAATTAAAGTCCTTTTCGCTCTAGGACGCCTAGTTTAGGAGATATGGGCAAAAGAAGTTTTTCATATAAAAATTTCAATTTTTGTAGGTTTTAGGTGGATTTTTCAATTTTTTGGGGTGGTCACGAATTAAAGTCCTTTTCGCTCTAGGACGCATATTTAAGGAGATATGGGCAAAAGAAGTTTTTCATATAAAAATTTCAATTTTTTTAGGTTTTGGGTGGATTTTTCAATTTTTTGGGGTGGTCACGAATTAAAGTCCTTTTCGCTCTAGGACGCATATTTAAGGAGATATGGGCAAAAGAAGTTTTTCATATAAAAATTTCAATTTTGTTAGGTTTTGGGTGGATTTTTCAATTTTTTTGGGTGGTCACGAATTAAAGACCTTTTCGCTCTAGGACGCTTAGTTTAGGAGATATGGGCAAAAGAATTTTTTCAAATAAAAATTTCAATTTTTTGGGGTAGTCACGAATTAAAGTCCTTTTCGCTCTAGGACGCATATTTAAGGAGATATGGGCAAAATAAGTTTTTCATATAAAAATTTCAATTTTTTTAGGTTTTGGGTGGATTTTTCAATTTTTTGGGGTGGTCACGGATTAAAGTCCTTTTCGCTCTAGGACGCTTAGTTTAGGAGATATGAGCAAAAGAAGTTTTTCATATAAAAATTTCAGTTTTTTTAGGTTTTGGGTGGATTTTTCAATTTTTTGGGATGGTCACGAATTAAAGTCCTTTTCGCTCTAGGACGCATATGTAAGGAGATATGGGCAAAAGAAGTTTTTCATATAAAAATTTTAATTTTTTTAGGTTTTGGGTGGATTTTTCAATTTTTTTGGGTGGTCACGAATTAAAGTCCTTTTTGCTCTAGGACGCTTAGTTTAGGAGATATGGGCAAAAGAAGTTTTTCATATAAAAATTTCAATTTTTGTAGGTTTTGGGTGGATTTTTCAATTTTTTGGGGTGGTCACGAATTAAAGTCCTTTTCGCTCTAGGACGCATATTTAAGGAGATATGGGCAAAAGAAGTTTTTCATATAAAAATTTCAATTTTTTTAGGTTTTGGGTGGATTTTTCAATTTTTTTGGGTGGTCACGAATTAAAGTCCTTTTCGCTCTAGGACGCTTAGTTTAGGAGATGTGGGCAAAAGAAGTTTTTCATATAAAAATTTCAATTTTTTAAGGTTTTGGTTGGATTTTTCGATTTTTTTGGGGTGGTCACGAATTAAAGTCCTTTTCGCTCTAGGACGCTTAGTTTAGGAGATATGGGCAAAAGAAGTTTTTCATATAAAAATTTCAATTTTTTTAGGTTTTGGGTGGATTTTTCAATTTTTTGGGGTGGTCACGAATTATCGTCCTTTTCGCTCTAGGACGCTTAGTTTAGGAGATATGGGCAAAAGAAGTTTTTCATATAAAAATTTCAATTTTTGTAGGTTTTGGGTGGATTTTTCAATTTTTTGGGGGTGGTCACGAATTAAAGTCCTTTTCGCTCTAGGACGCTTAGTTTAGGAGATATGGGCAAAAGAAGTTTCTCATATAAAAATTTCAATTTTTTTAGGTTTTGGGTGGATTTTTCAATTTTTTGGGGGTGGTCACGAATTAAAGTCCTTTTCGCTCTAGGACGCTTAGTTTAGGAGATATGGACAAAAGAAGTTTTTCATATAAAAATTTCAATTTTTTCATTTAAGGAGATATTGCAAAGGAGATATGGGCAAAAGAAGTTTTTCATATAAAAATTTCAATTTTTTTAGGTTTGGGTGGATTTTTCAATTTTTTTTGGGTGGTCACGAATTAAAGTCCTTTTCGCGCTAGGACGCTTAGTTTAGGAGATATGGGCAAAAGAAGTTTTTCATATAAAAATTTCAATTTTTTTAGGTTTTGGGTGGATTTTTCAATGTTTTGGGGTAGTCACGAATTAAAGTCCTTTTCGCTCTAGGCCGCATATTTAAGGAGATATGGGCAAAAGAAGTTTTTCATATAAAAATTTCAATTTTGTTAGGTTTTGGGTGGATTTTTCAATTTTTTTGGGTGGTCACGAATTAAAGACCTTTTCGCTCTAGGACGCTTAGTTTAGGAGATATGGGCAAAAGAATTTTTTCAAATAAAAATTTCAATTTTTTGGGGTAGTCACGAATTAAAGTCCCTTTCGCTCTAGGCCGCATATTTAAGGAGATATGGGCAAAAGAAGTTTTTCATATAAAAATTTCAATTTTTTTAGGTTTGGGTGGATTTTTCAATTTTTTTTGGGTGGTCACGAATTAAAGTCCTTTTCGCTCTAGGACGCTTAGTTTAGGAGATATGGGCAAAAGAAGTTTTTCATATAAAAATTTCAATTTTTTTAGGTTTTGGGTGGATTTTTCAATTTTTTGGGGTGGTCACGAATTATCGTCCTTTTCGCTCTAGGACGCTTAGTTTAGGAGATATGGGCAAAAGAAGTTTTTCATATAAAAATTTCAATTTTTGTAGGTTTTGGGTGGATTTTTCAATTTTTTGGGGGTGGTCACGAATTAAAGTCCTTTTCGCTCTAGGACGCTTAGTTTAGGAGATATGGGCAAAAGAAGTTTTTCATATAAAAAATTCAATTTTTTTAGGTTTTGGGTGGATTTTTCAATTTTTTGGGGTGGTCACGAATTAAAGTCCTTTTCGCTCTAGGACGCTTAGTTTAGGAGATATGGGCAAAAGAAGTTTTTCATATAAAAATTTCAATTTTTGTAGGTTTTGGGTGGATTTTTCAATTTTTTGGGGTGGTCACGAATTAAAGTCCTTTTCGCTCTAGGACGCATATTTAAGGAGATATGGGCAAAAGAAGTTTTTCATATAAAAATTTCAATTTTTTTAGGTTTTGGGTGGATTTTTCAATTTTTTTGGGTGGTCACGAATTAAAGTCCTTTTCGCTCTAGGACGCCTAGTTTAGGAGATATGGGCAAAAGAAGTTTTTCATATAAAAATTTCAATTTTTGTAGGTTTTAGGTGGATTTTTCAATTTTTTTGGGGTGGTCACGAATTAAAGTCCTTTTCGCTCTAGGACGCATATTTAAGGAGATATGGGCAAAAGAAGTTTTTCATATAAAAATTTCAATTTTTTTAGGTTTTGGGTGGATTTTTCAATTTTTTGGGGTGGTCACGAATTAAAGTCCTTTTCGCTCTAGGACGCATATTTAAGGAGATATGGGCAAAAGAAGTTTTTCATATAAAAATTTCAATTTTTTTAGGTTTTGGGTGGATTTTTCAATTTTTTTGGGTGGTCACGAATTAAAGTCCTTTTCGCTCTAGGACGCTTAGTTTAGGAGATATGGGCAAAAGAATTTTTTCAAATAAAAATTTCAATTTTTTGGGGTAGTCACGAATTAAAGTCCTTTTCGCTCTAGGACGCATATTTAAGGAGATATGGGCAAAAGAAGTTTTTCATATAAAAATTTCAATTTTTTTAGGTTTTGGGTGGATTTTTCAATTTTTTGGGGTGGTCACGAATTAAAGTCCTTTTCGCTCTAGGACGCTTAGTTTAGGAGATATGAGCAAAAGAAGTTTTTCATATAAAAATTTCAATTTTTTAGGTTTTGGGTGGATTTTTCAATTTTTTGGGATGGTCACGAATTAAAGTCCTTTTCGCTCTAGGACGCATATTTAAGGAGATATGGGCAAAAGAAGTTTTTCATATAAAAATTTCAATTTTTTTAGGTTTTGGGTGGATTTTTCAATTTTTTTGGGTGGTCACGAATTAAAGTCCTTTTCGCTCTAGGACGCTTAGTTTAGGAGATATGGGCAAAAGAAGTTTTTCATATAAAAATTTCAATTTTTGTAGGTTTTGGGTGGATTTTTCAATTTTTTGGGGTGGTCACGAATTAAAGTCCTTTTCGCTCTAGGACGCTTGGTTTAGGAGATATGGGCAAAAGAAGTTTTTCATATAAAAATTTCAATTTTTTTAGGTTTTGGGTGGATTTTTCAATTTTTTTGGGTGGTCATGAATTAAAGTCCTTTTCGCTCTAGGACGCTTAGTTTAGGAGATATGGGCAAAAGAAGTTTTTCATATAAAAATTTCAATTTTTTTAGGTTTTGGGTGGATTTTTCAATTTTTTTGGGGTGGTCACGAATTAAAGTCCTTTTCGCTCTAGGACGCTTAGTTTAGGAGATATGGGCAAAAGAAGTTTTTCATATAAAAATTTCAATTTTTTTAGGTTTTGGGTGGATTTTTCAATTTTTTGGGGTGGTCACGAATTATCGTCCTTTTCGCTCTAGGACGCTTAGTCTAGGAGATATGGGCAAAAGAAGTTTTTCATATAAAAATTTCAATTTTTGTAGGTTTTGGGTGGATTTTTCAATTTTTTGGGGGTGGTCACGAATTAAAGTCCTTTTCGCTCTAGGACGCTTAGTTTAGGAGATATGGGCAAAAGAAGTTTTTCATATAAAAATTTCAATTTTTTTAGGTTTTGGGTGGATTTTTCAATTTTTTGGGGTGGTCACGAATTAAAGTCCTTTTCGCTCTAGGACGCTTAGTTTAGGAGATATGGGCAAAAGAAGTTTTTCATATAAAAATTTCAATTTTTTTAGGTTTTGGGTGGATTTTTCAATTTTTTGGGGGTGGTCACGAATTAAAGTCCTTTTCGCTCTAGGACGCTTAGTTTAGGAGATATGGACAAAAGAAGTTTTTCATATAAAAATTTCAATTTTTTCATTTAAGGAGATATTGCAAAGGAGATATGGGCAAAAGAAGTTTTTCATATAAAAATTTCAATTTTTTTAGGTTTTGGGTGGATTTTGCAATTTTTTGGGGTAGTCACGAATTAAAGTCCTTTTCGCTCTAGGACGCATATTTAAGGAGATATGGGCAAAAGAAGTTTTTCATATAAAAATTTCAATTTTTTTAGGTTTGGGTGGATTTTTCAATTTTTTTTTGGGTGGTCACGAATTAAAGTCCTTTTCGCGCTAGGACGCTTAGTTTAGGAGATATGGGCAAAAGAAGTTTTTCATATAAAAATTTCAATTTTTTTAGGTTTTGGGTGGATTTTTCAATGTTTTGGGGTAGTCACGAATTAAAGTCCTTTTCGCTCTAGGCCGCATATTTAAGGAGATATGGGCAAAAGAAGTTTTTCATATAAAAATTTCAATTTTTTTAGGTTTGGGTGGATTTTTCAATTTTTTTTGGGTGGTCACGAATTAAAGTCCTTTTCGCTCTAGGACGCTTAGTTTAGGAGATATGGGCAAAAGAAGTTTTTCATATAAAAATTTCAATTTTTGTAGGTTTTGGGTGGATTTTTCAATTTTTTTGGGTGGTCACGAATTATCGTCCTTTTCGCTCTAGGACGCTTAGTTTAGGAGATATGGGCAAAAGAAGTTTTTCATATAAAAATTTCAATTTTTTTAGGTTTTGGGTGGATTTTTCAATTTTTTGGGGGTGGTCACGAATTAAAGTCCTTTTCGCCGTAGGACGCTTAGTTTAGGAGATATGGGCAAAAGAAGTTTTTCATATAAAAAATTCAATTTTTTTAGGTTTTGAATGGATTTTTCAATTTTTTGGGGTGGTCACGAATTAAAGTCCTTTTCGCTCTAGGACGCTTAGTTTAGGAGATATGGGCAAAAGAAGTTTTTCATATAAAAATTTCAATTTTTGTAGGTTTTGGGTGGATTTTTCAATTTTTTGGGGTGGTCACGAATTAAAGTCCTTTTCGCTCTAGGACGCATATTTAAGGAGATATGGGCAAAAGAAGTTTTTCATATAAAAATTTCAATTTTTTTAGATTTTGGGTGGATTTTTCAATTTTCTTGGGTGGTCACGAATTAAAGTCCTTTTCGCTCTAGGACGCCTAGTTTAGGAGATATGGGCAAAAGAAGTTTTTCATATAAAAATTTCAATTTTTGTAGGTTTTAGGTGGATTTTTCAATTTTTTTGGGGTGGTCACGAATTAAAGTCCTTTTCGCTCTAGGACGCATATTTAAGGAGATATGGGCAAAAGAAGTTTTTCATATAAAAATTTCAATTTTTTTAGGTTTTGGGTGGATTTTTCAATTTTTTGGGGTGGTCACGAATTAAAGTCGTTTTCGCTCTAGGACGCATATTTAAGGAGATATGGGCAAAAGAAGTTTTTGGTAACGGATATTTAGGAGATATGGGCAAAAGAAGTTTTTCATATAAAAATTTCAATTTTTTTAGGTTTTGGGTGGATTCATCTAGGAGCTTTAGTTTAGGAGATATGGGCAAAAGAATTTTTTCAAATAAAAATTTCAATTTTTTGGGGTAGTCACGAATTAAAGTCCTTTTCGCTCTAGGACGCATATTTAAGGAGATATGGGCAAAATAAGTTTTTCATATAAAAATTTCAATTTTTTTAGGTTTTGGGTGGATTTTTCAATTTTTTGGGGTGGTCACGAATTAAAGTCCTTTTCGCTCTAGGACGCTTAGTTTAGGAGATATGAGCAAAAGAAGTTTTTCATATAAAAATTTCAATTTTTTTAGGTTTTGGGTGGATTTTTCAATTTTTTGGGATGGTCACGAATTAAAGTCCTTTTCGCTCTAGGACGCATATTTAAGGAGATATGGGCAAAAGAAGTTTTTCATATAAAAATTTAAATTTTTTTAGGTTTTGGGTGGATTTTTCAATTTTTTTGGGTGGTCACGAATTAAAGTCCTTTTCGCTCTAGGACGCTTAGTTTAGGAGATATGGGCAAAAGAAGTTTTTCATATAAAAATTTCAATTTTTTTAGGTTTTGGGTGGATTTTTCAATTTTTTGGGGTGGTCACGAATTAAAGTCCTTTTCGCTCTAGGACGCTTGGTTTAGGAGATATGGGCAAAAGAAGTTTTTCATATAAAAATTTCAATTTTTTTAGGTTTTGGGTGGATTTTTCAATTTTTTTGGGGTGGTCACGAATTAAAGTCCTTTTCGCTCTAGGACGCTTAGTTTAGGAGATATGGGCAAAAGAAGTTTTTCATATAAAAATTTCAATTTTTTTAGGTTTTGGGTGGATTTTTCAATTTTTTGGGGTGGTCACGAATTATCGTCCTTTTCGCTCTAGGACGCTTAGTTTAGGAGATATGGGCAAAAGAAGTTTTTCATATAAAAATTTCAATTTTTGTAGGTTTTGGGTGGATTTTTCAATTTTTTGGGGGTGGTCACGAATTAAAGTCCTTTTCGCTCTAGGACGCTTAGTTTAGGAGATATGGGCAAAAGAAGTTTTTCATATAAAAATTTCAATTTTTTTAGGTTTTGGGTGGATTTTTCAATTTTTTGGGGGTGGTCACGAATTAAAGTCCTTTTCGCTCTAGGACGCTTAGTTTAGGAGATATGGGCAAAAGAAGTTTTTCATATAAAAATTTCAATTTTTGTAGGTTTTGGGTGGATTTTTCAATTTTTTGGGGTGGTCACGAATTAAAGTCCTTTTCGCTCTAGGACGCATATTTAAGGAGATATGGGCAAATGAAGTTTTACATATAAAAATTTTAATTTTTTTAGGTTTTGGGTGGATTTTTCAATTTTTTTGGGTGGTCACGAATTATCGTCCTTTTCGCTCTAGGACGCTTAGTTTAGGAGATATGGGCAAAAGAAGTTTTTCATATAAAAATTTCAATTTTTTTAGGTTTTGGGTGGATTTTTCAATTTTTTGGGGTGGTCACGAATTATCGTCCTTTTCGCTCTAGGACGCTTAGTTTAGGAGATATGGGCAAAAGAAGTTTTTCATATAAAAATTTCAATTTTTTTAGGTTTTGGGTGGATTTTTCAATGTTTTGGGGTAGTCACGAATTAAAGTCCTTTTCGCTCTAGGCCGCATATTTAAGGAGATATGGGCAAAAGAAGTTTTTCATATAAAAATTTCAATTTTGTTAGGTTTTGGGTGGATTTTTCAATTTTTTTGGGTGGTCACGAATTAAAGTCCTTTTCGCTCTAGGACGCTTAGTTTAGGAGATATGGGCAAAAGAAGTTTTTCATATAAAAATTTCAATTTTTTTAGGATTTGGGTGGATTTTTCAATGTTTTGGGGTAGTCACGAATTAAAGTCCTTTTCGCTCTAGGACGCATATTTAAGGAGATATGGGCAAAAGAAGTTTTTCATATAAAAATTTCAATTTTTTTAGGTTTTGGGTGGATTTTTCAATTTTTTTTGGGTGGTCACGAATTAAAGTCCTTTTCGCTCTAGGACGCTTAGTTTAGGAGATATGGGCAAAAGAAGTTTTTCATATAAAAATTTCAATTTTTTTAGGTTATGGGTGGATTTTTCAATTTTTTGGGGTGGTCACGAATTATCGTCCTTTTCGCTCTAGGACGCTTAGTTTAGGAGATATGGGCAAAAGAAGTTTTTCATATAAAAATTTCAATTTTTTTAGGTTTTGGGTGGATTTTTCAATTTTTTGGGGGTGGTCACGAATTAAAGTCCTTTTCGCTCTAGGACGCTTAGTTTAGGAGATATGGGCAAAAGAAGTTTTTCATATAAAAATTTCAATTTTTTTAGGTTTTGGGTGGATTTTTCAATTTTTTGGGGTGGTCACGAATTAAAGTCCTTTTCGCTCTAGGACGCATATTTAAGGAGATATGGGCAAAAGAAGTTTTTCATATAAAAATTTCAATTTTTTTAGGTTTTGGGTGGATTTTTCAATTTTTTGGGGTGGTCACGAATTAAAGTCCTTTTCGCTCTAGGACGCTTAGTTTAGGAGATATGGACAAAAGAAGTTTTTCATATAAAAATTTCAATTTTTTTAGGTTTTGGGTGGATTTTTCAATTTTTTGGGGTGGTCACGAATTAAAGTCCTTTTCGCTCTAGGACGCTTAGTTTAGGAGATATGGGCAAAAGAAGTTTTTCATATAAAAATTTCAATTTTATTAGGTTTTGGGTGGATTTTTAAATTTTTTGGGGTGGTCACGAATTAAAGTCCTTTTCGCTCTAGGACGCATATTTAAGGAGATATGGGCAAAATAAGTTTTTCATACAAAAATTTTAATTTTTTTAGGTTTTGGGTGGATTATTAAATTTTTTTGGGTGGTCACGAATTATCGTCCTTTTCGCTCTAGGACGCTTAGTTTAGGAGATATGGGCAAAAGAAGTTTTTCATATAAAAATTTCAATTTTTTTAGGTTTAGGGTGGATTTTTCAATTTTTTGGGGTGGTCACGAATTATCGTCCTGTTCGCTCTAGGACGCTTAGTTTAGGAGATATGGGCAAAAGAAGTTTTTCATATAAAAATTTCAATTTTTTTAGGTTTTGGGTGAATTTTTCAATTTTTTGGGGGTGGTCACGAATTAAAGTCCTTTTCGCTCTAGGACGCTTAGTTTAGGAGATATGGGCAAAAGAAGTTTTTCATATAAAAATTCCAATTTTTTTAGGTTTTGGGTGGATTTTTCAATTTTTTGGGGTGGTCACGAATTAAAGTCCTTTTCGCTCTAGGACGCATATTTAAGGAGATATGGGCAAAAGAAGTTTTTCATATAAAAATTTCAATTTTTTTAGGTTTTGGGTGGATTTTTCAATTTTTTTGGGTGGTCACGAATTAAAGTCCTTTTCGCTCTAGGACGCTTAGTTTAGGAGATATGGGCAAAAGAAGTTTTTCATATAAAAATTTCAATTTTTTTAGGTTTTGGGTGGATTTTTCAATTTTTTGGTGTGGTCACGAATTAAAGTCCTTTTCGCTCTAGGACGCATATTTAAGGAGATATGGGCAAAAGAAGTTTTTCATATAAAAATTTCAATTTTTTTAGGTTTTGGGTGGATTTTTCAATTTTTTTGGGTGGTCACGAATTAAAGTCGTTTTCGCTCTAGGACGCATATTTAAGGAGATATGGGCAAAAGAAGTTTTTCATATAAAAATTTCAATTTTTTTAGGTTTTGGGTGGATTTTTCAATTTTTTGGGGTAGTCACGAATTAAAGTCCTTTTCGCTCTAGGACGCTTAGTTTAGGAGATATGGGCAAACGAAGTTTTTCATATAAAAATTTAAATTTTTTTAGGTTTTGGGGGGCTTTTTAAATTTTTTTGGGTGGTCACGAATTAAAGTCCTTTTCGCTCTAGGACGCTTAGTTTAGGAGATATGGGCAAAAGAAGTTTTTCATATAAAAATTTCAATTTTTTTAGGTTTTGGGTGGATTTTTCAATTTTTTGGGGTGGTCACGAATTAAAGTCCTTTTCGCTCTAGGACGCTTAGTTTAGGAGATATGGGCAAAAGAAGTTTTTCATATAAAAATTTCAATTTTTGTAGGTTTTGGGTGGATTTTTCAATTTTTTGGGGGTGGTCACGAATTAAAGTCCTTTTCGCTCTAGGACGCTTAGTTTAGGAGATATGGGCAAAAGAAGTTTTTCATATAAAAATTTCAATTTTTTTAGGTTTTGGGTGGATTTTTCAATTTTTTGGGGTGGTCACGAATTAAAGTCCTTTTCGCTCTAGGACGCTTAGTTTAGGAGATATGGGCAAAAGAAGTTTTTCATATAAAAATTTCAATTTTTTTAGGTTTTGGGTGGATTTTTCAATTTTGTGGGGTGGTCACGAATTAAAGTCCTTTTCGCTCTAGGACGCTTAGTTTAGGAGATATGGACAAAAGAAGTTTTTCATATAAAAATTTAAATTTTTTTAGGTTTTGGGTGGATTTTTCAATTTTTTGAGGTGGTCACGAATTAAAGTCCTTTTCGCTCTAGGACGCATATTTAAGGAGATATGGGCAAAAGAAGTTTTTCATATAAAAATTTAAATTTTTTTAGGTTTTGGGGGGATTTTTCAATTTTTTTGGGTGGTCACGAATTAAAGTCCTTTTCGCTCTAGGACGCTTAGTTTAGGAGATATGGGCAAAAGAAGTTTTTCATATAAAAATTTCAATTTTTTTTAGGTTTTGGGTGGATTTTTCAATTTTTTGGGGTGGTCACGAATTAAAGTCCTTTTCGCTCTAGGACGCATATTTAAGGAGATATGGGCAAAAGAAGTTTTTCATATAAAAATTTAAATTTTTTTAGGTTTTGGGTGGATTTTTCAATTTTTTGGGGTGGTCACGAATTAAAGTCCTTTTCGCTCTAGGACGCATATTTAAGGAGATATGGGCAAAAGAAGTTTTTCATATAAAAATTTCAATTTTTTTAGGTTTTGGGTGGATTTTTCAATTTTTTTTGGGTGGTCACGAATTAAAGTCCTTTTCGCTCTAGGACGCTTAGTTTAGGAGATATGGGCAAAAGAAGTTTTTCATATAAAAATTTAAATTTTTTTAGGTTTTGGGTGGATTTTTCAATTTTTTGGGGTGGTCACGAATTATCGTCCTTTTCGCTCTAGGACGCTTAGTTTAGGAGATATGGGCAAAAGAAGTTTTTCATATAAAAATTTCAATTTTTTTAGGTTTTGGGTGAATTTTTCAATTTTTTGGGGGTGGTCACGAATTAAAGTCTTTTTCGCTCTAGGACGCTTAGTTTAGGAGATATGGGCAAAAGAAGTTTTTCATATAAAAATTTAAATTTTTTTAGGTTTTGGGTGGATTTTTCAATTTTTTGGGGTGGTCACGAATTATCGTCCTTTTCGCTCTAGGACGCTTAGTTTAGGAGATATGGGCAAAAGAAGTTTTTCATATAAAAATTTCAATTTTTTTAGGTTTTGGGTGGATTGTTCAATTTTTTGGGGGTGGTCACGAATTAAAGTCCTTTTCGCTCTAGGACGCTTAGTTTAGGAGATATGGGCAAAAGAAGTTTTTCATATAAAAATTTCAATTTTTTTAGGTTTTGGGTGGATTTTTCAATTTTTTGGGGTGGTCACGAATTAAAGTCCTTTTCGCTCTAGGACGCATATTTAAGGAGATATGGGCAAAAGAAGTTTTTCATATAAAAATTTCAATTTTTTTAGGTTTTGGGTGGATTTTTCAATTTTTTGGGGTGGTCACGAATTAAAGTCCTTTTCGCTCTAGGACGCTTAGTTTAGGAGATATGGACAAAAGAAGTTTTTCATATAAAAATTTCAATTTTTTTAGGTTTTGGGTGGATTTTTCAATTTTTTGGGGTGGTCACGAATTAAAGTCCTTTTCGCTCTAGGACGCTTAGTTTAGGAGATATGGGCAAAAGAAGTTTTTCATATAAAAATTTCAATTTTTTTAGGTTTTGGGTGGATTTTTAAATTTTTTGGGGTGGTCACGAATTAAAGTCCTTTTCGCTCTAGGACGCATATTTAAGGAGATATGGGCAAAATAAGTTTTTCATATAAAAATTTTAATTTTTTTAGGTTTTGGGTGGATTATTAAATTTTTTTGGGTGGTCACGAATTATCGTCCGTTTCGCTCTAGGACGCTTAGTTTAGGAGATATGGGCAAAAGAAGTTTTTCATATAAAAATTTCAATTTTTTTAGGTTTTGGGTGGATTTTTCAATTTTTTGGGGTGGTCACGAATTATCGTCCTTTTCGCTCTAGGACGCTTAGTTTAGGAGATATGGGCAAAAGAAGTTTTTCATATAAAAATTTCAATTTTTTTAGGTTTTGGGTGAATTTTTCAATTTTTTGGGGGTGGTCACGAATTAAAGTCCTTTTCGCTCTAGGACGCTTAGTTTAGGAGATATGGGCAAAAGAAGTTTTTCATATAAAAATTCCAATTTTTTTAGGTTTTGGGTGGATTTTTCAATTTTTTGGGGTGGTCACGAATTAAAGTCCTTTTCGCTCTAGGACGCATATTTAAGGAGATATGGGCAAAAGAAGTTTTTCATATAAAAATTTCAATTTTTTTAGGTTTTGGGTGGATTTTTCAATTTTTTGGGGTAGTCACGAATTAAAGTCCTTTTCGCTCTAGGACGCATATTTAAGGAGATATGGGCTAAAGAAGTTTTTCATATAAAAATTTCAATTTTTTTAGGTTTTGGGTGGATTTTTCAATTTTTTTGGGTGGTCACGAATTAAAGGCCTTTTCGCTCTAGGACGCTTAGTTTAGGAGATATGGGCAAAAGAAGTTTTTCATATAAAAATTTCAATTTTTTTAGGTTTTGGGTGGATTTTTCAATTTTTTGGTGTGGTCACGAATTAAAGTCCTTTTCGCTCTAGGACGCATATTTAAGGAGATATGGGCAAAATAAGTTTTTCATATAAAAATTTTAATTTTTTTAGGTTTTGGGTGGATTTTTAAATTTTTTTGGGTGGTCACGAATTAAAGTCGTTTTCGCTCTAGGACGCATATTTAAGGAGATATGGGCAAAAGAAGTTTTTCATATAAAAATTTCAATTTTTTTAGGTTTTGGGTGGATTTTTCAATTTTTTGGGGTAGTCACGAATTAAAGTCCTTTTCGCTCTAGGACGCATATTTAAGGAGATATGGGCAAACGAAGTTTTTCATATAAAAATTTAAATTTTTTTAGGTTTTGGGGGGATTTTTCAATTTTTTTGGGTGGTCACGAATTAAAGTCCTTTTCGCTCTAGGAAGCTTAGTTTAGGAGATATGGGCAAAAGAAGTTTTTCATATAAAAATTTCAATTTTTTTAGGTTTTGGGTGGATTTTTCAATTTTTTGGGGTGGTCACGAATTAAAGTCCTTTTCGCTCTAGGACGCTTAGTTTAGGAGATATAGGCAAAAGAAGTTTTTCATATAAAAATTTCAATTTTTGTAGGTTTTGGGTGGATTTTTCAATTTTTTGGGGGTGGTCACGAATTAAAGTCCTTTTCGCTCTAGGACGCTTAGTTTAGGAGATATGGGCAAAAGAAGTTTTTCATATAAAAATTTCAATTTTTTTAGGTTTTGGGTGGATTTTTCAATTTTTTGGGGTGGTCACGAATTAAAGTCCTTTTCGCTCTAGGACGCTTAGTTTAGGAGATATGGGCAAAAGAAGTTTTTCATATAAAAATTTCAATTTTTTTAGGTTTTGGGTGGATTTTTCAATTTTTTGGGGTGGTCACGAATTAAAGTCCTTTTCGCTCTAGGACGCTTAGTTTAGGAGATATGGACAAAAGAAGTTTTTCATATAAAAATTTCAATTTTTTTAGGTTTTGGGTGGATTTTTCAATTTTTTGGGGTGGTCACGAATTAAAGTCCTTTTCGCTCTAGGACGCATATTTAAGGAGATATGGGCAAAAGAAGTTTTTCATATAAAAATTTAAATTTTTTTAGGTTTTGGGGGGATTTTTCAATTTTTTTGGGTGGTCACGAATTAAAGTCCTTTTCGCTCTAGGACGCTTAGTTTAGGAGATATGGGCAAAAGAAGTTTTTCATATAAAAATTTCAATTTTTTTTAGGTTTTGGGTGGATTTTTCAATTTTTTGGGGTGGTCACGAATTAAAGTCCTTTTCGCTCTAGGACGCATATTTAAGGAGATATGGGCAAAAGAAGTTTTTCATATAAAAATTTCAATTTTTTTAGGTTTTGGGTGGATTTTTCAATTTTTTGGGGTGGTCACGAATTAAAGTCCTTTTCGCTCTAGGACGCTTAGTTTAGGAGATATGGACAAAAGAAGTTTTTCATATAAAAATTTCAATTTTTTTAGGTTTTGGGTGGATTTTTCAATTTTTTGGGGTGGTCACGAATTAAAGTCCTTTTCGCTCAAGGACGCTTAGTTTAGGAGATATGGGCAAAAGAAGTTTTTCAAATAAAAATTTCAATTTTTTTAGGTTTTGGGTGGATTTTTAAATTTTTTGGGGTGGTCACGAATTAAAGTCCTTTTCGCTCTAGGCCGCATATTTAAGGAGATATGGGCAAAAGAAGTTTTTCATATAAAAATTTCAATTTTTTTAGGTTTTGGGTGGATTTTTCAATTTTTTTTGGGTGGTCACGAATTAAAGTCCTTTTCGCTCTAGGACGCTTAGTTTAGGAGATATGGGCAAAAGAAGTTTTTCATATAAAAATTTAAATTTTTTTAGGTTTTGGGTGGATTTTTCAATTTTTTTGGGTGGTCACGAATTAAAGTCCTTTTCGCTCTAGGACGCTTAGTTTAGGAGATATGGGCAAAAGAAGTTTTTCATATAAAAATTTCAATTTTTGTAGGTTTTGGGTGGATTTTTCAATTTTTTGGGGTGGTCACGAATTAAAGTCCTTTTCGCTCTAGGACGCTTAGTTTAGGAGATATGGGCAAAAGAAGTTTTTCATATAAAAATTTAAATTTTTTTAGGTTTTGGGTGGATTTTTCAATTTTTTTGGGTGGTCACGAATTAAAGTCCTTTTCGCTCTAGGACGCTTAGTTTAGGAGATATGGGCAAAAGAAGTTTTTCATATAAAAATTTCAATTTTTGTAGGTTTTGGGTGGATTTTTCAATTTTTTGGGGTGGTCACGAATTAAAGTCCTTTTCGCTCTAGGACGCTTGGTTTAGGAGATATGGGCAAAAGAAGTTTTTCATATAAAAATTTCAATTTTTTTAGGTTTTGGGTGGATTTTTCAATTTTTTTGGGTGGTCATGAATTAAAGTCCTTTTCGCTCTAGAACGCTTAGTTTAGGAGATATGGGCAAAAGAAGTTTTTCATATAAAAATTTCAATTTTTTTAGGTTTTGGGTGGATTTTTCAATTTTTTGGGGTGGTCACGAATTATCGTCCTTTTCGCTCTAGGACGCTTAGTTTAGGAGATATGGGCAAAAGAAGTTTTTCATATAAAAATTTCAATTTTTGTAGGTTTTGGGTGGATTTTTCAATTTTTTGGGGGTGGTCACGAATTAAAGTCCTTTTCGCTCTAGGACGCTTAGTTTAGGAGATATGGGCAAAAGAAGTTTTTCATATAAAAATTTCAATTTTTTTAGGTTTTGGGTGGATTTTTCAATTTTTTGGGGGTGGTCACGAATTAAAGTCCTTTTCGCTCTAGGACGCTTAGTTTAGGAGATATGGGCAAAAGAAGTTTTTCATATAAAAATTTCAATTTTTGTAGGTTTTGGGTGGATTTTTCAATTTTTTGGGGTGGTCACGAATTAAAGTCCTTTTCGCTCTAGGACGCATATTTAAGGAGATATGGGCAAATGAAGTTTTACATATAAAAATTTTAATTTTTTTAGGTTAGGGTGGATTTTTCAATTTTTTTGGGTGGTCACGAATTATCGTCCTTTTCGCTCTAGGACGCTTAGTTTAGGAGATATGGGCAAAAGAAGTTTTTCATATAAAAATTTCAATTTTTTTAGGTTTTGGGTGGATTTTTCAATTTTTTGGGGTGGTCACTAATTATCGTCCTTTTCGCTCTAGGACGCTTAGTTTAGGAGATATGGGCAAAAGAAGTTTTTCATATAAAAATTTCAATTTTTTTAGGTTTTGGGTGGATTTTTCAATGTTTTGGGGTAGTCACGAATTAAAGTCCTTTTCGCTCTAGGCCGCATATTTAAGGAGATATGGGCAAAAGAAGTTTTTCATATAAAAATTTCAATTTTGTTAGGTTTTGGGTGGATTTTTCAATTTTTTTTGGTGGTCACGAATTAAAGTCCTTTTCGCTCTAGGACGCTTAGTTTAGGAGATATGGGCAAAAGAAGTTTTTCATATAAAAATTTCAATTTTTTTAGGTTTTGGGTGGATTTTTCAATGTTTTGGGGTAGTCACGAATTAAAGTCCTTTTCGCTCTAGGACGCATATTTAAGGAGATATGGGCAAAAGAAGTTTTTCATATAAAAATTTCAATTTTTTTAGGTTTTGGGTGGATTTTTCAATTTTTTTTGGGTGGTCACGAATTAAAGTCCTTTTCGCTCTAGGACGCTTAGTTTAGGAGATATGGGCAAAAGAAGTTTTTCATATAAAAATTTCAATTTTTTTAGGTTATGGGTGGATTTTTCAATTTTTTGGGGTGGTCACGAATTAAAGTCCTTTTCGCTCTAGGACGCTTAGTTTAGGAGATATGGGCAAAAGAAGTTTTTCATATAAAAATTAAAATTTTTTTAGGTTTTGGGTGGATTTTTCAATTTTTTGGGGGTGGTCACGAATTAAAGTCTTTTTCGCTCGAGGACGCTTAGTTTAGGAGATATGGGCAAAAGAAGTTTTTCATATAAAAATTTAAATTTTTTTAGGTTTTGGGTGGATTTTTCAATTTTTTGGGGTGGTCACGAATTATCGTCCTTTTCGCTCTAGGACGCTTAGTTTAGGAGATATGGGCAAAAGAAGTTTTTCATATAAAAATTTCAATTTTTTTAGGTTTTGGGTGGATTTTTCAATTTTTTGGGGGTGGTCACGAATTAAAGTCCTTTTCGCTCTAGGACGCTTAGTTTAGGAGATATGGGCAAAAGAAGTTTTTCATATAAAAATTTCAATTTTTTTAGGTTTTGGGTGGATTTTTCAATTTTTTGGGGTGGTCACGAATTAAAGTCCTTTTCGCTCTAGGACGCATATTTAAGGAGATATGGGCAAAAGAAGTTTTTCATATAAAAATTTCAATTTTTTTAGGTTTTGGGTGGATTTTTCAATTTTTTGGGGTGGTCACGAATTAAAGTCCTTTTCGCTCTAGGACGCTTAGTTTAGGAGATATGGACAAAAGAAGTTTTTCATATAAAAATTTCAATTTTTTTAGGTTTTGGGTGGATTTTTCAATTTTTTGGGGTGGTCACGAATTAAAGTCCTTTTCGCTCTAGGACGCTTAGTTTAGGAGATATGGGCAAAAGAAGTTTTTCATATAAAAATTTCAATTTTATTAGGTTTTGGGTGGATTTTTAAATTTTTTGGGGTGGTCACGAATTAAAGTCCTTTTCGCTCTAGGACGCATATTTAAGGAGATATGGGCAAAATAAGTTTTTCATACAAAAATTTTAATTTTTTTTAGGTTTTGGGTGGATTATTAAATTTTTTTGGGTGGTCACGAATTATCGTCCTTTTCGCTCTAGGACGCTTAGTTTAGGAGATATGGGCAAAAGAAGTTTTTCATATAAAATTTTCAATATTTTTGGGTGGTCACGAATTAAAGTCCTTTTCGCTCTAGGACGCTTAGTTTAGGCGATATGGGCAAAAGAAGTTTTTCATATAAAAATTTCAATTTTTTTAGGTTTTGGGTGAATTTTTCAATTTTTTGGGGGTGGTCACGAATTAAAGTCCTTTTCGCTCTAGGACGCTTAGTTTAGGAGATATGGGCAAAAGAAGTTTTTCATATAAAAATTCCAATTTTTTTAGGTTTTGGGTGGATTTTTCAATTTTTTGGGGTGGTTACGAATTAAAGTCCTTTTCGCTCTAGGACGCATATTTAAGGAGATATGGGCAAAAGAAGTTTTTCATATAAAAATTTCAATTTTTTTAGGTTTTGGGTGGATTTTTCAATTTTTTTGGGTGGTCACGAATTAAAGTCCTTTTCGCTCTAGGACGCTTAGTTTAGGAGATATGGGCAAAAGAAGTTTTTCATATAAAAATTTCAATTTTTTTAGGTTTTGGGTGGATTTTTCAATTTTTTGGTGTGGTCACGAATTAAAGTCCTTTTCGCTCTAGGACGCATATTTAAGGAGATATGGGCAAAATAAGTTTTTCATATAAAAATTTTAATTTTTTTAGGTTTTGGGTGGATTTTTCAATTTTTTTGGGTGGTCACGAAATAAAGTCGTTTTCGCTCTAGGACGCATATTTAAGGAGATATGGGCAAAAGAAGTTTTTCATATAAAAATTTCAATTTTTTTAGGTTTTGGGTGGATTTTTCAATTTTTTGGGGTAGTCACGAATTAAAGTCCTTTTCGCTCTAGGACGCTTAGTTTAGGAGATATGGGCAAACGAAGTTTTTCATATAAAAATTTAAATTTTTTTAGGTTTTGGGGGGCTTTTTAAATTTTTTTGGGTGGTCACGAATTAAAGTCCTTTTCGCTCTAGGACGCATATTTAAGGAGATATGGGCAAAAGAAGTTTTTCATATAAAAATTTAAATTTTTTTAGGTTTTGGGGGGATTTTTCAATTTTTTGGGGTGGTCACGAATTAAAGTCCTTTTCGCTCTAGGACGCTTAGTTTAGGAGATATGGGCAAAATAAGTTGTTCATATAAAAATTTTAATTTTTTTAGGTTTTGGGTGGATTTTTCAATTTTTTTGGGTGGTCACGAATTAAAGTCGTTTTCGCTCTAGGACGCATATTTAAGGAGATATGGGCAAAAGAAGTTTTTCATATAAAAATTTCAATTTTTTTAGGTTTTGGGTGGATTTTTCAATTTTTTTTGGGTGGTCACGAATTAAAGTCCTTTTCGCTCTAGGACGCTTAGTTTAGGAGATATGGGCAAAAGAAGTTTTTCATATAAAAATTTAAATTTTTTTAGGTTTTGGGTGGATTTTTCAATTTTTTTGGGTGGTCACGAATTAAAGTCCTTTTCGCTCTAGGAAGCTTAGTTTAGGAGATATGGGCAAAAGAAGTTTTTCATATAAAAATTTCAATTTTTGTAGGTTTTGGGTGGATTTTTCAATTTTTTGGGGTGGTCACGAATTAAAGTCCTTTTCGCTCTAGGACGCTTGGTTTAGGAGATGTGGGCAAAAGAAGTTTTTCATATAAAAATTTCAATTTTTTTAGGTTTTGGGTGGATTTTTCAATTTTTTTGGGTGGTCATGAATTAAAGTCCTTTTCGCTCTAGGACGCTTAGTTTAGGAGATATGGGCAAAAGAAGTTTTTCATATAAAAATTTCAATTTTTTTAGGTTTTGGGTGGATTTTTCAATTTTTTGGGGTGGTCACGAATTATCGTCCTTTTCGCTCTAGGACGCTTAGTTTAGGAGATATGGGCAAAAGAAGTTTTTCATATAAAAATTTCAATTTTTGTAGGTTTTGGGTGGATTTTTCAATTTTTTGGGGGTGGTCACGAATTAAAGTCCTTTTCGCTCTAGGACGCTTAGTTTAGGAGATATGGGCAAAAGAAGTTTTTCATATAAAAATTTCAATTTTTTTAGGTTTTGGGTGGATTTTTCAATTTTTTGGGGGTGGTCACGAATTAAAGTCCTTTTCGCTCTAGGACGCTTAGTTTAGGAGATATGGGCAAAAGAAGTTTTTCATATAAAAATTTCAATTTTTGTAGGTGTTGGGTGGATTTTTCAATTTTTTGGGGTGGTCACGAATTAAAGTCCTTTTCGCTCTAGGACGCATATTTAAGGAGATATGGGCAAATGAAGTTTTACATATAAAAATTTTAATTTTTTTAGGTTAGGGTGGATTTTTCAATTTTTTTGGGTGGTCACGAATTATCGTCCTTTTCGCTCTAGGACGCTTAGTTTAGGAGATATGGGCAAAAGAAGTTTTTCATATAAAAATTTCAATTTTTTTAGGTTTTGGGTGGATTTTTCAATTTTTTGGGGTGGTCACGAATTATCGTCCTTTTCGCTCTAGGACGCTTAGTTTAGGAGATATGGGCAAAAGAAGTTTTTCATATAAAAATTTCAATTTTTTTAGGTTTTGGGTGGATTTTTCAATGTTTTGGGGTAGTCACGAATTAAAGTCCTTTTCGCTCTAGGCCGCATATTTAAGGAGATATGGGCAAAAGAAGTTTTTCATATAAAAATTTCAATTTTGTTAGGTTTTGGGTGGATTTTTCAATTTTTTTTTGGTGGTCACGAATTAAAGTCCTTTTCGCTCTAGGACGCTTAGTTTAGGAGATATGGGCAAAAGAAGTTTTTCATATAAAAATTTCAATTTTTTTAGGTTTTGGGTGGATTTTTCAATGTTTTGGGGTAGTCACGAATTAAAGTCCTTTTCGCTCTAGGACGCATATTTAAGGAGATATGGGCAAAAGAAGTTTTTCATATAAAAATTTCAATTTTTTTAGGTTTTGGGTGGATTTTTCAATTTTTTTTGGGTGGTCACGAATTAAAGTCCTTTTCGCTCTAGGACGCTTAGTTTAGGAGATATGGGCAAAAGAAGTTTTTCATATAAAAATTTCAATTTTTTTAGGTTATGGGTGGATTTTTCAATTTTTTGGGGTGGTCACGAATTAAAGTCCTTTTCGCTCTAGGACGCTTAGTTTAGGAGATATGGGCAAAAGAAGTTTTTCATATAAAAATTAAAATTTTTTTAGGTTTTGGGTGGATTTTTCAATTTTTTGGGGGTGGTCACGAATTAAAGTCTTTTTCGCTCGAGGACGCTTAGTTTAGGAGATATGGGCAAAAGAAGTTTTTCATATAAAAATTTAAATTTTTTTAGGTTTTGGGTGGATTTTTCAATTTTTTGGGGTGGTCACGAATTATCGTCCTTTTCGCTCTAGGACGCTTAGTTTAGGAGATATGGGCAAAAGAAGTTTTTCATATAAAAATTTCAATTTTTTTAGGTTTTGGGTGGATTTTTCAATTTTTTGGGGGTGGTCACGAATTAAAGTCCTTTTCGCTCTAGGACGCTTAGTTTAGGAGATATGGGCAAAAGAAGTGTTTCATATAAAAATTTCAATTTTTTTAGGTTTTGGGTGGATTTTTCAATTTTTTGGGGTGGTCACGAATTAAAGTCCTTTTCGCTCTAGGACGCATATTTAAGGAGATATGGGCAAAAGAAGTTTTTCATATAAAAATTTCAATTTTTTTAGGTTTTGGGTGGATTTTTCAATTTTTTGGGGTGGTCACGAATTAAAGTCCTTTTCGCTCTAGGACGCTTAGTTTAGGAGATATGGACAAAAGAAGTTTTTCATATAAAAATTTCAATTTTTTTAGGTTTTGGGTGGATTTTTCAATTTTTTGGGGTGGTCACGAATTAAAGTCCTTTTCGCTCTAGGACGCTTAGTTTAGGAGATATGGGCAAAAGAAGTTTTTCATATAAAAATTTCAATTTTATTAGGTTTTGGGTGGATTTTTAAATTTTTTGGGGTGGTCACGAATTAAAGTCCTTTTCGCTCTAGGACGCATATTTAAGGAGATATGGGCAAAATAAGTTTTTCATACAAAAATTTTAATTTTTTTTAGGTTTTGGGTGGATTATTAAATTTTTTTGGGTGGTCACGAATTATCGTCCTTTTCGCTCTAGGACGCTTAGTTTAGGAGATATGGGCAAAAGAAGTTTTTCATATAAAATTTTCAATTTTTTTGGGTGGTCACGAATTAAAGTCCTTTTCGCTCTAGGACGCTTAGTTTAGGCGATATGGGCAAAAGAAGTTTTTCATATAAAAATTTCAATTTTTTTAGGTTTTGGGTGAATTTTTCAATTTTTTGGGGGTGGTCACGAATTAAAGTCCTTTTCGCTCTAGGACGCTTAGTTTAGGAGATATGGGCAAAAGAAGTTTTTCATATAAAAATTCCAATTTTTTTAGGTTTTGGGTGGATTTTTCAATTTTTTGGGGTGGTCACGAATTAAAGTCCTTTTCGCTCTAGGACGCATATTTAAGGAGATATGGGCAAAAGAAGTTTTTCATATAAAAATTTCAATTTTTTTAGGTTTTGGGTGGATTTTTCAATTTTTTTGGGTGGTCACGAATTAAAGTCCTTTTCGCTCTAGGACGCTTAGTTTAGGAGATATGGGCAAAAGAAGTTTTTCATATAAAAATTTCAATTTTTTTAGGTTTTGGGTGGATTTTTCAATTTTTTGGTGTGGTCACGAATTAAAGTCCTTTTCGCTCTAGGACGCATATTTAAGGAGATATGGGCAAAATAAGTTTTTCATATAAAAATTTTAATTTTTTAGGTTTTGGGTGGATTTTTCAATTTTTTTGGGTGGTCACGAATTAAAGTCGTTTTCGCTCTAGGACGCATATTTAAGGAGATATGGGCAAAAGAAGTTTTTCATATAAAAATTTCAATTTTTTTAGGTTTTGGGTGGATTTTTCAATTTTTTGGGGTAGTCACGAATTAAAGTCCTTTTCGCTCTAGGACGCTTAGTTTAGGAGATATGGGCAAACGAAGTTTTTCATATAAAAATTTAAATTTTTTTAGGTTTTGGGGGGCTTTTTAAATTTTTTTGGGTGGTCACGAATTAAAGTCCTTTTCGCTCTAGGACGCATATTTAAGGAGATATGGGCAAAAGAAGTTTTTCATATAAAAATTTAAATTTTTTTAGGTTTTGGGGGGATTTTTCAATTTTTTGGGGTGGTCACGAATTAAAGTCCTTTTCGCTCTAGGACGCTTAGTTTAGGAGATATGGGCAAAAGAAGTTTTTCATATAAAAATTTCAATTTTTTTAGGTTTTGGGTGGATTTTTCAATTTTGTGGGGTGGTCACGAATTAAAGTCCTTTTCGCTCTAGGACGCTTAGTTTAGGAGATATGGACAAAACAAGTTTTTCATATAAAAATTTAAATTTTTTTAGGTTTTGGGTGGATTTTTCAATTTTTTGGGGTGGTCACGAATTAAAGTCCTTTTCGCTCTAGGACGCATATTTAAGGAGATATGGGCAAAAGAAGTTTTTCATATAAAAATTTAAATTTTTTTAGGTTTTGGGGGGATTTTTCAATTTTTTTGGGTGGTCACGAATTAAAGTCCTTTTCGCTCTAGGACGCTTAGTTTAGGAGATATGGGCAAAAGAAGTTTTTCATATAAAAATTTCAATTTTTTTTAGGTTTTGGGTGGATTTTTCAATTTTTTGGGGTGGTCACGAATTAAAGTCCTTTTCGCTCTAGGACGCATATTTAAGGAGATATGGGCAAAAGAAGTTTTTCATATAAAAATTTAAATTTTTTTAGGTTTTGGGTGGATTTTTAAATTTTTTGGGGTGGTCACGAATTAAAGTCCTTTTCGCTCTAGGACGCATATTTAAGGAGATATGGGCAAAAGAAGTTTTTCATATAAAAATTTCAATTTTTTTAGGTTTTGGGTGGATTTTTCAATTTTTTTTGGGTGGTCACGAATTAAAGTCCTTTTCGCTCTAGGACGCTTAGTTTAGGAGATATGGGCAAAAGAAGTTTTTCATATAAAAATTTCAATTTTTTTAGGTTTTGGGTGGATTTTTCAATTTTTTGGGGTGGTCACGAATTATCGTCCTTTTCGCTCTAGGACGCTTAGTTTAGGAGATATGGGCAAAAGAAGTTTTTCATATAAAAATTTCAATTTTTTTAGGTTTTGGGTGGATTTTTCAATTTTTTGGGGAGGTCACGAATTAAAGTCCTTTTCGCTCTAGGACGCTTAGTTTAGGAGATATGGACAAAAGAAGTTTTTCATATAAAAATTTCAATTTTTTTAGGTTTTGGGTGGATTTTTCAATTTTTTGGGGTGGTCACGAATTAAACTCCTTTTCGCTCTAGGACGCTTAGTTTAGGAGATATGGGCAAAAGAAGTTTTTCATATAAAAATTTCAATTTTTTTAGGTTTTGGGTGGATTTTTAAATTTTTTGGGGTGGTCACGAATTAAAGTCCTTTTCGCTCTAGGACGCATATTTAAGGAGATATGGGCAAAATAAGTTTTTCATATAAAAATTTTAATTTTTTTAGGTTTTGGATGGATTATTAAATTTTTTTGGGTGGTCACGAATTATCGTCCTTTTCGCTCTAGGACGCTTAGTTTAGGAGATATGGGCAAAAGAAGTTTTTCATATAAAAATTTCAATTTTTTTAGGTTTTGGGTGGATTTTTCAATTTTTTGGGGTGGTCACGAATTATCGTCCTGTTCGCTCTAGGACGCTTAGTTTAGGAGATATGGGCAAAAGAAGTTTTTCATATAAAAATTTCAATTTTTTTAGGTTTTGGGTGAATTTTTCAATTTTGTGGGGGTGGTCACGAATTAAAGTCCTTTTCGCTCTAGGACGCTTAGTTTAGGAGATATGGGCAAAAGAAGTTTTTCATATAAAAATTCCAATTTTTTTAGGTTTTGGGTGGATTTTTAAATTTTTTGGGGTTGTCACGAATTAAAGTCCTTTTCGCTCTAGGACGCATATTTAAGGAGATATGGGCAAAAGAAGTTTTTCATATAAAAATTTCAATTTTTTTAGGTTTTGGGTGGATTTTTCAATTTTTTGGGGTGGTCACGAATTAAAGTCCTTTTCGCTCTAGGACGCATATTTAAGGAGATATGGGCAAAAGAAGTTTTTCATATAAAAATTTCAATTTTTTTAGGTTTTGGGTGGATTTTTCAATTTTTGGGGTGGTCACGAATTAAAGTCCTTTTCGCTCTAGGACGCTTAGTTTAGGAGATATGGACAAAAGAAGTTTTTCATATAAAAATTTCAATTTTTTTAGGTTTTGGGTGGATTTTTCAATTTTTTGGGGTGGTCACGAATTAAAGTCCTTTTCGCTCTAGGACGCTTAGTTTAGGAGATATGGGCAAAAGAAGTTTTTCATATAAAAATTTCAATTTTTTTAGGTTTTGGGTGGCTTTTTAAATTTTTTGGGGTGGTCACGAATTAAAGTCCTTTTCGCTCTAGGACGCATATTTAAGGAGATATGGGCAAAATAAGTTTTTCATATAAAAATTTTAATTTTTTTAGGTTTTGGGTGGATTATTAAATTTTTTTGGGTGGTCACGAATTATCGTCCGTTTCGCTCTAGGACGCTTAGTTTAGGAGATATGGGCAAAAGAAGTTTTTCATATAAAAATTTCAATTTTTTTAGGTTTTGGGTGGATTTTTCAATTTTTTGGGGTGGTCACGAATTATCGTCCTTTTCGCTCTAGGACGCTTAGTTTAGGAGATATGGGCAAAAGAAGTTTTTCATATAAAAATTTCAATTTTTTTAGGTTTTGGGTAAATTTTTCAATTTTTTGGGGGTGGTCACGAATTAAAGTCCTTTTCGCTCTAGGACGCTTAGTTTAGGAGATATGGGCAAAAGAAGTTTTTCATATAAAAATTCCAATTTTTTTAGGTTTTGGGTGGATTTTTCAATTTTTTGGGGTGGTCACGAATTAAAGTCCTTTTCGCTCTAGGACGCATATTTAAGGAGATATGGGCAAAAGAAGTTTTTCATATAAAAATTTCAATTTTTTTAGGTTTTGGGTGGATTTTTCAATTTTTTTGGGTAGTCACGAATTAAAGTCCTTTTCGCTCTAGGACGCATATTTAAGGAGATATGGGCTAAAGAAGTTTTTCATATAAAAATTTAAATTTTTTTAGGTTTTGGGTGGATTTTTCAATTTTTTTGGGTGGTCACGAATTAAAGGCCTTTTCGCTCTAGGACGCTTAGTTTAGGAGATATGGGCAAAAGAAGTTTTTCATATAAAAATTTCAATTTTTTTAGGTTTTGGGTGGATTTTTCAATTTTTTGGGGTGGTCACGAATTAAAGTCCTTTTCGCTCTAGGACGCATATTTAAGGAGATATGGGCAAAATAAGTTTTTCATATAAAAATTTTAATTTTTTTAGGTTTTGGGTGGATTTTTCAATTTTTTTGGGTGGTCACGAATTAAAGTCGTTTTCGCTCTAGGACGCATATTTAAGGAGATATGGGCAAAAGAAGTTTTTCATATAAAAATTTCAATTTTTTTAGGTTTTGGGTGGATTTTTCAATTTTTTGGGGTAGTCACGAATTAAAGTCCTTTTCGCTCTAGGACGCATATTTAAGGAGATATGGGCAAACGAAGTTTTTCATATAAAAATTTAAATTTTTTTAGGTTTTGGGGGGATTTTTCAATTTTTTTGGGTGGTCACGAATTAAAGTCCTTTTCGCTCTAGGACGCTTAGTTTAGGAGATATGGGCAAAAGAAGTTTTTCATATAAAAATTTCAATTTTTTTAGGTTTTGGGTGGATTTTTCAATTTTTTGGGGTGGTCACGAATTAAAGTCCTTTTCGCTCTAGGACGCTTAGTTTAGGAGATATGGGCAAAAGAAGTTTTTCATATAAAAATTTCAATTTTTGTAGGTTTTGGGTGGATTTTTCAATTTTTTGGGGGTGGTCACGAATTAAAGTCCTTTTCGCTCTAGGACGCTTAGTTTAGGAGATATAGGCAAAAGAAGTTTTTCATATAAAAATTTCAATTTTTTTAGGTTTTGGGTGGATTTTTCAATTTTTTGGGGTGGTCACGAATTAAAGTCCTTTTCGCTCTAGGACGCTTAGTTTAGGAGATATGGGCAAAAGAAGTTTTTCATATAAAAATTTCAATTTTTTTAGGTTTTGGGTGGATTTTTCAATTTTTTGGGGTGGTCACGAATTAAAGTCCTTTTCGCTCTAGGACGCTTAGTTTAGGAGATATGGACAAAAGAAGTTTTTCATATAAAAATTTCAATTTTTTTAGGTTTTGGGTGGATTTTTCAATTTTTTGGGGTGGTCACGAATTAAAGTCCTTTTCGCTCTAGGACGCATATTTAAGGAGATATGGGCAAAAGAAGTTTTTCATATAAAAATTTCAATTTTTTTAGGTTTTGGGGGGATTTTTCAATTTTTTTGGGTGGTCACGAATTAAAGTCCTTTTCGCTCTAGGACGCTTAGTTTAGGAGATATGGGCAAAAGAAGTTTTTCATATAAAAATTTCAATTTTTTTTAGGTTTTGGGTGGATTTTTAAATTTTTTGGGGTGGTCACGAATTATCGTCCTTTTCGCTCTAGGACGCTTAGTTTAGGAGATATGGGCAAAAGAAGTTTTTCATATAAAAATTTCAATTTTTTTAGGTTTTGGGTGGATTTTTCAATTTTTTGGGGTGGTCACGAATTAAAGTCCTTTTCGCTCTAGGACGCATATTTAAGGAGATATGGGCAAAAGAAGTTTTTCATATAAAAATTTCAATTTTTTTAGGTTTTGGGTGGCTTTTTAAATTTTTTGGGGTGGTCACGAATTAAAGTCCTTTTCGCTCTAGGACGCATATTTAAGGAGATATGGGCAAAATAAGTTTTTCATATAAAAATTTTAATTTTTTTAGGTTTTGGGTGGATTTTTCAATTTTTTGGGGTGGTCACGAATTAAAGTCCTTTTCGCTCTAGGACGCTTAGTTTAGGAGATATGGACAAAAGAAGTTTTTCATATAAAAATTTCAATTTTTTTAGGTTTTGGGTGGATTTTTCAATTTTTTGGGGTGGTCACGAATTAAAGTCCTTTTCGCTCTAGGACGCATATTTAAGGAGATATGGGCAAAAGAAGTTTTTCATATAAAAATTTAAATTTTTTTAGGTTTTGGGGGGATTTTTCAATTTTTTTGGGTGGTCACGAATTAAAGTCCTTTTCGCTCTAGGACGCTTAGTTTAGGAGATATGGGCAAAAGAAGTTTTTCATATAAAAATTTCAATTTTTTTAGGTTTTGGGTGGATTTTTCAATTTTTTGGGGTGGTCACGAATTAAAGTCCTTTTCGCTCTAGGACGCTTAGTTTAGGAGATATGGACAAAAGAAGTTTTTCATATAAAAATTTCAATTTTTTTAGGTTTTGGGTGGATTTTTCAATTTTTTGGGGTGGTCACGAATTAAAGTCCTTTTCGCTCTAGGACGCATATTTAAGGAGATATGGGCAAAAGAAGTTTTTCATATAAAAATTTAAATTTTTTTAGGTTTTGGGGGGATTTTTCAATTTTTTTGGGTGGTCACGAATTAAAGTCCTTTTCGCTCTAGGACGCTTAGTTTAGGAGATATGGGCAAAAGAAGTTTTTCATATAAAAATTTCAATTTTTTTTAGGTTTTGGGTGGATTTTTCAATTTTTTGGGGTGGTCACGAATTAAAGTCCTTTTCGCTCTAGGACGCATATTTAAGGAGATATGGGCAAAAGAAGTTTTTCATATAAAAATTTCAATTTTTTTAGGTTTTGGGTGGATTTTTCAATTTTTTGGGGTGGTCACGAATTAAAGTCCTTTTCGCTCTAGGACGCTTAGTTTAGGAGATATGGACAAAAGAAGTTTTTCATATAAAAATTTCAATTTTTTTAGGTTTTGGGTGGATTTTTCAATTTTTTGGGGTGGTCACGAATTAAAGTCCTTTTCGCTCAAGGACGCTTAGTTTAGGAGATATGGGCAAAAGAAGTTTTTCATATAAAAATTTCAATTTTTGTAGGTTTTGGGTGGATTTTTAAATTTTTTGGGGTGGTCACGAATTATCGTCCTTTTCGCTCTAGGACGCTTAGTTTAGGAGATATGGGCAAAAGAAGTTTTTCATATAAAAATTTCAATTTTTTTAGGTTTTGGGTGGATTTTTCAATTTTTTGGGGGTGGTCACGAATTAAAGTCCTTTTCGCTCTAGGACGCTTAGTTTAGGAGATATGGGCAAAAGAAGTTTTTCATATAAAAATTTCAATTTTTTTAGGTTTTGGGTGGATTTTTCAATTTTTTGGGGTGGTCACGAATTAAAGTCCTTTTCGCTCTAGGACGCATATTTAAGGAGATATGGGCAAAAGAAGATTTTCATATAAACATTTCAATTTTTTTAGGTTTTGGGTGGATTTTTCAATTTTTTGGGGAGGTCACGAATTAAAGTCCTTTTCGCTCTAGGACGCTTAGTTTAGGAGATATGGACAAAAGAAGTTTTTCATATAAAAATTTCAATTTTTTTAGGTTTTGGGTGGATTTTTCAATTTTTTGGGGTGGTCACGAATTAAACTCCTTTTCGCTCTAGGACGCTTAGTTTAGGAGATATGGGCAAAAGAAGTTTTTCATATAAAAATTTCAATTTTTTTAGGTTTTGGGTGGATTTTTAAATTTTTTGGGGTGGTCACGAATTAAAGTCCTTTTCGCTCTAGGACGCATATTTAAGGAGATATGGGCAAAATAAGTTTTTCATATAAAAATTTTAATTTTTTTAGGTTTTGGATGGATTATTAAATTTTTTTGGGTGGTCACGAATTATCGTCCTTTTCGCTCTAGGACGCTTAGTTTAGGAGATATGGGCAAAAGAAGTTTTTCATATAAAAATTTCAATTTTTTTAGGTTTTGGGTGGATTTTTCAATTTTTTGGGGTGGTCACGAATTATCGTCCTGTTCGCTCTAGGACGCTTAGTTTAGGAGATATGGGCAAAAGAAGTTTTTCATATAAAAATTTCAATTTTTTTAGGTTTTGGGTGAATTTTTCAATTTTTTGGGGGTGGTCACGAATTAAAGTCCTTTTCGCTCTAGGACGCTTAGTTTAGGAGATATGGGCAAAAGAAGTTTTTCATATAAAAATTCCAATTTTTTTAGGTTTTGGGTGGATTTTTCAATTTTTTGGGGTGGTCACGAATTAAAGTCCTTTTCGCTCTAGGACGCATATTTAAGGAGATATGGGCAAAAGAAGTTTTTCATATAAAAATTTCAATTTTTTTAGGTTTTGGGTGGATTTTTCAATTTTTTGGGGTAGTCACGAATTAAAGTCCTTTTCGCTCTAGGACGCATATTTAAGGAGATATGGGCAAAAGAAGTTTTTCATATAAAAATTTCAATTTTTTTAGGTTTTGGGTGGATTTTCCAATTTTTTTGGGTGGTCACGAATTAAAGTCCTTTTCGCTCTAGGACGCTTAGTTTAGGAGATATGGGCAAAAGAAGTTTTTCATATAAAAATTTCAATTTTTTAGGTTTTGGGTGGATTTTTCAATTTTTTGGGGTGGTCACGAATTAAAGTCCTTTTCGCTCTAGGACGCATATTTAAGGAGATATGGGCAAAATAAGTTTTTCATATAAAAATTTTAATTTTTTTAGGTTTTGGGTGGATTTTTCAATTTTTTTGGGTGGTCACGAATTAAAGTCGTTTTCGCTCTAGGACGCATATTTAAGGAGATATGGGCAAAAGAAGTTTTTCATATAAAAATTTCAATTTTTTTAGGTTTTGGGTGGATTTTTCAATTTTTTGGGGTAGTCACGAATTAAAGTCCTTTTCGCTCTAGGACGCATATTTAAGGAGATATGGGCAAAAGAAGTTTTTCATATAAAAATTTAAATTTTTTTAGGTTTTGGGGGGATTTTTCAATTTTTTTGGGTGGTCACGAATTAAAGTCCTTTTCGCTCTAGGACGCTTAGTTTAGGAGATATGGGCAAAAGAAGTTTTTCATATAAAAATTTCAATTTTTTTAGGTTTTGGGTGGATTTTTCAATTTTTTGGGGGTGGTCACGAATTAAAGTCCTTTTCGCTCTAGGACGCTTAGTTTAGGAGATATGGGCAAAAGAAGTTTTTCATATAAAAATTTCAATTTTTTTAGGTTTTGGGTAGATTTTTCAATTTTTTGTGGTGGTCACGAATTAAAGTCCTTTTCGCTCTAGGACGCATATTTAAGGAGATATGGGCAAAAGAAGTTTTTCATATAAAAATTTCAATTTTTTTAGGTTTTGGGTGGATTTTTCAATTTTTTGGGGTGGTCACGAATTAAAGTCCTTTTCGCTCTAGGACGCTTAGTTTAGGAGATATGGGCAAAAGAAGTTTTTCATATAAAAATTTCAATTTTTTTAGGTTTTGGGTGGATTTTTAAATTTTTTGGGGTGGTCACGAATTAAAGTCCTTTTCGCTCTAGGACGCATATTTAAGGAGATATGGGCAAAATAAGTTTTTCATATAAAAATTTTAATTTTTTAGGTTTTGGGTGGATTATTCAATTTTTTTTGGGTGGTCACGAATTATCGTCCTTTTCGCTCTAGGACGCTTAGTTTAGGAGATATGGGCAAAAGAAGTTTTTCATATAAAAATTTCAATTTTTTTAGGCTTTGGGTGGATTTTTCAATTTTTTGGGGTGGTCACGAATTAAAGTCCTTTTCGCTCTAGGACGCGTATTTAAGGAGATATGGGCAAAAGAAGTTTTTCATATAAAAATTTAAATTTGTGTAGGTTTTGGGTGGATTTTTCAATTTTTTGGGGGTGGTCACGAATTATCGTCCTTTTCGCTCTAGGACGCTTAGTTTAGGAGATATGGGCAAAAGAAGTTTTTCATATAAAAATTTCAATTTTTTTAGGTTTTGGGTGAATTTTTCAATTTTTTGGGGGTGTTCACGAATTAAAGTCCTTTTCGCTCTAGGACGCTTAGTTTAGGAGATATGGGCAAGAGAAGTTTTTCATATAAAAATTTCAATTTTTTTAGGTTTTGGGTGGATTTTTCAATTTTTTGGGGTGGTCACGAATTAAAGTCCTTTTCGCTCTAGGACGCATATTTAAGGAGATATGGGCAAAAGAAGTTTTTCATATAAAAATTTCAATTTTTTTAGGTTTTGGGTGGATTTTTCAATTTTTTGGGGTGGTCACGAATTATCGTCCTTTTCGCTCTAGGACGCTTAGTTTAGGAGATATGGGCAAAAGAAGTTTTTCATATAAAAATTTCAATTTTTTTAGGTTTTGGGTGGATTTTTCAATTTTTTTGGGTGGTCACGAATTAAAGTCCTTTTCGCTCTAGGACGCTTAGTTTAGGAGATATGGGCAAAAGAAGTTTTTCATATAAAAATTTCAATTTTTTAGGTTTTGGGTGGATTTTTCAATTTTTTGGGGTGGTCACGAATTAAAGTCCTTTTCGCTCTAGGACGCATATTTAAGGAGATATGGGCAAAATAAGTTTTTCATATAAAAATTTTAATTTTTTTAGGTTTTGGGTGGATTTTTCAATTTTTTTGGGTGGTCACGAATTAAAGTCGTTTTCGCTCTAGGACGCATATTTAAGGAGATATGGGCAAAAGAAGTTTTTCATATAAAAATTTCAATTTTTTTAGGTTTTGGGTGGATTTTTCAATTTTTTGGGGTAGTCACGAATTAAAGTCCTTTTCGCTCTAGGACGCATATTTAAGGAGATATGGGCAAAAGAAGTTTTTCATATAAAAATTTAAATTTTTTTAGGTTTTGGGGGGATTTTTCAATTTTTTTGGGTGGTCACGAATTAAAGTCCTTTTCGCTCTAGGACGCTTAGTTTAGGAGATATGGGCAAAAGAAGTTTTTCATATAAAAATTTCAATTTTTTTAGGTTTTGGGTGGATTTTTCAATTTTTTGGGGGTGGTCACGAATTAAAGTCCTTTTCGCTCTAGGACGCTTAGTTTAGGAGATATGGGCAAAAGAAGTTTTTCATATAAAAATTTCAATTTTTTTAGGTTTTGGGTAGATTTTTCAATTTTTTGTGGTGGTCACGAATTAAAGTCCTTTTCGCTCTAGGACGCATATTTAAGGAGATATGGGCAAAAGAAGTTTTTCATATAAAAATTTCAATTTTTTTAGGTTTTGGGTGGATTTTTCAATTTTTTGGGGTGGTCACGAATTAAAGTCCTTTTCGCTCTAGGACGCTTAGTTTAGGAGATATGGGCAAAAGAAGTTTTTCATATAAAAATTTCAATTTTTTTAGGTTTTGGGTGGATTTTTAAATTTTTTGGGGTGGTCACGAATTAAAGTCCTTTTCGCTCTAGGACGCATATTTAAGGAGATATGGGCAAAATAAGTTTTTCATATAAAAATTTTAATTTTTTAGGTTTTGGGTGGATTATTCAATTTTTTTTGGGTGGTCACGAATTATCGTCCTTTTCGCTCTAGGACGCTTAGTTTAGGAGATATGGGCAAAAGAAGTTTTTCATATAAAAATTTCAATTTTTTTAGGCTTTGGGTGGATTTTTCAATTTTTTGGGGTGGTCACGAATTAAAGTCCTTTTCGCTCTAGGACGCGTATTTAAGGAGATATGGGCAAAAGAAGTTTTTCATATAAAAATTTAAATTTGTGTAGGTTTTGGGTGGATTTTTCAATTTTTTGGGGGTGGTCACGAATTATCGTCCTTTTCGCTCTAGGACGCTTAGTTTAGGAGATATGGGCAAAAGAAGTTTTTCATATAAAAATTTCAATTTTTTTAGGTTTTGGGTGAATTTTTCAATTTTTTGGGGGTGTTCACGAATTAAAGTCCTTTTCGCTCTAGGACGCTTAGTTTAGGAGATATGGGCAAGAGAAGTTTTTCATATAAAAATTTCAATTTTTTTAGGTTTTGGGTGGATTTTTCAATTTTTTGGGGTGGTCACGAATTAAAGTCCTTTTCGCTCTAGGACGCATATTTAAGGAGATATGGGCAAAAGAAGTTTTTCATATAAAAATTTCAATTTTTTTAGGTTTTGGGTGGATTTTTCAATTTTTTGGGGTGGTCACGAATTATCGTCCTTTTCGCTCTAGGACGCTTAGTTTAGGAGATATGGGCAAAAGAAGTTTTTCATATAAAAATTTCAATTTTTTTAGGTTTTGGGTGAATTTTTCAATTTTTTGGGGGTGGTCACGAATTAAAGTCCTTTTCGCTCTATGACGCTTAGTTTAGGAGATATGGGCAAAAGAAGTTTTTCATATAAAAATTTCAATTTTTTTAGGTTTTGGGTGGATTTTTCAATTTTTTGGGGTGGTCACGAATTAAAGTCCTTTTCGCTCTAGGACGCATATTTAAGGAGATATGGGCAAAAGAAGTTTTTCATATAAAAATTTCAATTTTTTTAGGTTTTGGGTTGATTTTTCAATTTTTTGGGGTAGTCACGAATTAAAGTCCTTTTCGCTCTAGGACGCATATTTAAGGAGATATGGGCAAAAGAAGTTTTTCATATAAAAATTTCAATTTTTTTAGGTTTTGGGTGGATTTTTCAATTTTTTTGGGTGGTCACGAATTAAAGTCCTTTTCGCTCTAGGACGCTTAGTTTAGGAGATATGGGCAAAAGAAGTTTTTCATATAAAAATTTCAATTTTTTTAGGTTTTGGGTGGATTTTTCAATTTTTTGGGGTGGTCACGAATTAAAGTCCTTTTCGCTCTAGGACGCATATTTAAGGAGATGTGGGCAAAATAAGTTTTTCATATAAAAATTTTAATTTTTTTAGGTTTTGGGTGGATTTTTCAATTTTTTTGGGTGGTCACGAATTAAAGTCGTTTTCGCTCTAGGACGCATATTTAAGGAGATATGGGCAAAAGAAGTTTTTCATATAAAAATTTCAATTTTTTTAGGTTTTGGGTGGATTTTTCAATTTTTTGGGGTAGTCACGAATTAAAGTCTTTTTCGCTCTAGGACGCTTAGTTTAGGAGATATGGGCAAAAGAAGTTTTTCATATAAAAATTTCAATTTTTTTAGGTTTTGGGTGGATTTTTCAATTTTTTGGGGTGGTCACGAATTAAAGTCCTTTTCGCTCTAGGACGCATATTTAAGGAGATATGGGCAAAAGAAGTTTTTCATATAAAAATTTCAATTTTTTTAGGTTATGGGTGGATTTTTCAATTTTTTGGGGTGGTCACGAATTAAAGTCCTTTTCGCTCTATGACGCTTAGTTTAGGAGATATGGGCAAGAGAAGTTTTTCATATAAAAATTTAAATTTTTTTAGGTTTTGGGTGGATTTTTCAATTTTTTGGGGGTGGTCACGAATTAAAGTCTTTTTCGCTCTAGGACGCTTAGTTTAGGAGATATGGGCAAAAGAAGTTTTTCATATAAAAATTTCAATTTTTTTAGGTTTTGGGTGGATTTTTCAATTTTTTGGGGTGGTCACGAATTATCGTCCTTTTCGCTCTAGGACGCTTAGTTTAGGAGATATGGGCAAAAGAAGTTTTTCATATAAAAATTTCAATTTTTTTAGGTTTTGGGTGGATTTTTCAATTTTTTGGGGGTGGTCACGAATTAAAGTCCTTTTCGCTCTAGGACGCTTAGTTTAGGAGATATGGGCAAAAGAAGTTTTTCATATAAAAATTTCAATTTTTTTAGGTTTTGGGTGGATTTTTCAATTTTTTGGGGTAGTCACGAATTAAAGTCCTTTTCGCTCTAGGACGCATATTTAAGGAGATATGAGCAAAAGAAGTTTTTCATATAAAAATTTAATTTTTTTTAGGTTTTGGGTGGATTTGTCAATTTTTTTGGGTGGTCACGAATTAAAGTCCTTTTCGCTCTAGGACGCTTAGTTTAGGAGATATGGGCAAAAGAAGTTTTTCATATAAAAATTTCAATTTTTTTAGGTTTTGGGTGGATTTTTCAATTTTTTTTGGGGTGGTCACGAATTAAAGTCCTTTTCGCTCTAGGACGCATATTTAAGGAGATATGGGCAAAATAAGTTTTTCATATAAAAATTTTAATTTTTTTAGGTTTTGGGTGGATTTTTCAATTTTTTTGGGTGGTCACGAATTAAAGTCGTTTTCGCTCTAGGACGCATATTTAAGGAGATATGGGCAAAAGAAGTTTTTCATATAAAAATTTCAATTTTTTTAGGTTTTGGGTGGATTTTTCAATTTTTTGGGGTAGTCACGAATTAAAGTCCTTTTCGCTCTAGGACGCATATTTAAGGAGATGTGGGCAAAATAAGTTTTTCATATAAAAATTTTAATTTTTTTAGGTTTTGGGTGGATTTTTCAATTTTTTTGGGTGGTCACGAATTAAAGTCGTTTTCGCTCTAGGACGCATATTTAAGGAGATATGGGCAAAAGAAGTTTTTCATATAAAAATTTCAATTTTTTTAGGTTTTGGGTGGATTTTTCAATTTTTTGGGGTAGTCACGAATTAAAGTCTTTTTCGCTCTAGGACGCTTAGTTTAGGAGATATGGGCAAAAGAAGTTTTTCATATAAAAATTTCAATTTTTTTAGGTTTTGGGTGGATTTTTCAATTTTTTGGGGTGGTCACGAATTAAAGTCCTTTTCGCTCTAGGACGCATATTTAAGGAGATATGGGCAAAAGAAGTTTTTCATATAAAAATTTCAATTTTTTTAGGTTATTTGTGGATTTTTCAATTTTTTGGGGTGGTCACGAATTAAAGTCCTTTTCGCTCTAGGACGCTTAGTTTAGGAGATATGGGCAAAAGAAGTTTTTCATATAAAAATTTAAATTTTTTTAGGTTTTGGGTGGATTTTTCAATTTTTTGGGGGTGGTCACGAATTAAAGTCTTTTTCGCTCTAGGACGCTTACTTTAGGAGATATGGGCAAAAGAAGTTTTTCATATAAAAATTTCAATTTTTTTAGGTTTTGGGTGGATTTTTCAATTTTTTGGGGTGGTCACGAATTATCGTCCTTTTCGCTCTAGGACGCTTAGTTTAGGAGATATGGGCAAAAGAAGTTTTTCATATAAAAATTTCAATTTTTTTAGGTTTTGGGTGGATTTTTCAATTTTTTGGGGGTGGTCACGAATTAAAGTCCTTTTCGCTCTAGGACGCTTAGTTTAGGAGATATGGGCAAAAGAAGTTTTTCATATAAAAATTTCAATTTTTTTAGATTTTGGGTGGATTTTTCAATTTTTTTGGGGTGGTCACGAATTAAAGTCCTTTTCGCTCTAGGACGCATATTTAAGGAGATATGGGCAAAATAAGTTTTTCATATAAAAATTTTAATTTTTTTAGGTTTTGGGTGGATTTTTCAATTTTTTTGGGTGGTCACGAATTAAAGTCGTTTTCGCTCTAGGACGCATATTTAAGGAGATATGGGCAAAAGAAGTTTTTCATATAAAAATTTCAATTTTTTTAGGTTTTGGGTGGATTTTTCAATTTTTTGGGGTAGTCACGAATTAAAGTCCTTTTCGCTCTAGGACGCATATTTAAGGAGATATGGGCAAAAGAAGTTTTTCATATAAAAATTTAAATTTTTTTAGGTTTTGGGGGGATTTTTCAATTTTTTTGGGTGGTCACGAATTAAAGTCCTTTTCGCTCTAGGACGCTTAGTTTAGGAGATATGGGCAAAAGAAGTTTTTCATATAAAAATTTCAATTTTTTTAGGTTTTGGGGGGATTTTTCAATTTTTTTGGGTGGTCACGAATTATCGTCCTTTTCGCTCTAGGACGCTTAGTTTAGGAGATATGGGCAAAAGAAGTTTTTCATATAAAAATTTCAATTTTTTTAGGTTTTGGGTGGATTTTTCAATTTTTTGGGGGTGGTCACGAATTAAAGTCCTTTTCGCTCTAGGACGCTTAGTTTAGGAGATATGGGCAAAAGAAGTTTTTCATATAAAAATTTCAATTTTTTTAGGTTTTGGGTGGATTTTTCAATTTTTTGGGGTGGTCACGAATTAAAGTCCTTTTCGCTCTAGGACGCATATTTAAGGAGATATGGGCAAAAGAAGTTTTTCATATAAAAATTTCAATTTTTTTAGGTTTTGGGTGGATTTTTCAATTTTTTGGGGTGGTCACGAATTAAAGTCCTTTTCGCTCTAGGACGCTTAGTTTAGGAGATATGGACAAAAGATGTTTTTCATATAAAAATTTAAATTTTTTTAGGTTTTGGGTGGATTTTTCAATTTTTTGGGGTGGTCACGAATTATCGTCCTTTTCGCTCTAGGACGCTTAGTTTAGGAGATATGGGCAAAAGAAGTTTTTCATATAAAAATTTCAATTTTTTTAGGTTTTGGGTGGATTTTTCAATTTTTTTGGGTGGTCACGAATTAAAGTCCTTTTCGCTCTAGGACGCTTAGTTTAGGAGATATGGGCAAAAGAAGTTTTTCATATAAAAATTTTAATTTTTTTAGGTTTTGGGTGGATTATTCAATTTTTTTTTGGTGGTCACGAATTAGCGTCCTTTTCGCTCTAGGACGCTTAGTTTAGGAGATATGGGCAAAAGGTTTTTAGGTTTTGGGTGAATTTTTCAATTTTTTGGGGGTGGTCACGAATTAAAGTCCTTTTCGCTCTAGGACGCTTAGTTTAGGAGATATGGGCAAAAGAAGTTTTTCATATAAAAATTTCAATTTTTTTAGGTTTTGGGTGGATTTTTCAATTTTTTGGGGTGGTCACGAATTAAAGTCCTTTTCGCTCTAGGACGCATATTTAAGGAGATATGGGCAAAAGAAGTTTTTCATATAAAAATTTCAATTTTTTTAGGTTTTGGGTGGATTTTTCAATTTTTTGGGGTAGTCACGAATTAAAGTCCTTTTCGCTCTAGGACGCATATTTAAGGAGATATGGGCAAAAGAAGTTTTTCATATAAAAATTTCAATTTTTTTAGGTTTTGGGTGGATTTTTCATTTTTTTTGGGTGGTCACGAATTAAAGTCCTTTTCGCTCTAGGACGCTTAGTTTAGGAGATAAAAATTTCAATTTTTTTAGGTTTTGGGTGGATTTTTCAATTTTTTGGGGTGGTCACGAATTAAAGTCCTTTTCGCTCTAGGACGCATATTTAAGGAGATATGGGCAAAATAAGTTTTTCATATAAAAATTTCAATTTTTTTAGGTTTTGGGTGGATTTTTCAATTTTTTTGGGTGGTCACGAATTAAAGTCGTTTTCGCTCTAGGACGCATATTTAAGGAGATATGGGCAAAAGAAGTTTTTCATATAAAAATTTCAATTTTTTTAGGTTTTGGGTGGATTTTTCAATTTTTTGGGGTGGTCACGAATTAAAGTCCTTTTCGCTCTAGGACGCATATTTAAGGAGATATGGGCAAAAGAAGTTTTTCATATAAAAATTTCAATTTTTTTAGGTTTTGGGGGGATTTTTCAATTTTTTTGGGTGGTCACGAATTAAAGTCCTTTTCGCTCTAGGACGCTTAGTTTAGGAGATATGGGCAAAAGAAGTTTTTCATATAAAAATTTCAATTTTTTTAGGTTTTGGGTGGATTTTTCAATTTTTTGGGGTGGTCACGAATTATCGTCCTTTTCGCTCTAGGACGCTTAGTTTAGGAGATATGGGCAAAAGAAGTTTTTCATATAAAAATTTAAATTTTTTTAGGTTTTGGGTGGATTTTTCAATTTTTTGGGGGTGGTCACGAATTAAAGTCCTTTTCGCTCTAGGACGCTTAGTTTAGGAGATATGGGCAAAAGAAGTTTTTCATATAAAAATTTCAATTTTTTTAGGTTTTGGGTGGATTTTTCAATTTTTTGGGGTGGTCACGAATTAAAGTCCTTTTCGCTCTAGGACGCATATTTAAGGAGATATGGGCAAAAGAAGTTTTTCATATAAAAATTTCAATTTTTTTAGGTTTTGGGTGGATTTTTCAATTTTTTGGGGTGGTCACGAATTAAAGTCCTTTTCGCTCTAGGACGCTTAGTTTAGGAGATATGGACAAAAGAAGTTTTTCATATAAAAATTTCAATTTTTTTAGGTTTTGGGTGGATTTTTCAATTTTTTGGGGTGGTCACGAATTAAAGTCCTTTTGCTCTAGGACGCTTAGTTTAGGAGATATGGGCAAAAGAAGTTTTTCATATAAAAATTTCAATTTTTTTAGGTTTTGGGTGGATTTTTAAATTTTTTTGGGGTGGTCACGAATTAAAGTCCTTTTCGCTCTAGGACGCTTAGTTTAGGAGATATGGACAAAAGAAGTTTTTCATATAAAAATTTCAATTTTTTTAGGTTTTGGGTGGATTTTTCAATTTTTTGGGGTGGTCACGAATTAAAGTCCTTTTCGCTCTAGGACGCTTAGTTTAGGAGATATGGGCAAAATAAGTTTTTCATATAAAAATTTCAATTTTTTTAGGTTTTGGGTGGATTTTTCAATTTTTTGGGGTGGTCACGAATTAAAGTCCTTTTCGCTCTAGGACGCATATTTAAGGAGATATGGCAAAAGAAGTTTTTCATATAAAAATTTCAATTTTTTTAGGTTTTGGGTGGATTTTTAAATTTTTTGGGGTGGTCACGAATTAAAGTCCTTTTCGCTCTAGGACGCATATTTAAGGAGATATGGGCAAAAGAAGTTTTTCATATAAAAATTTCAATTTTTTTAGGTTTTGGGTGGATTTTTCAATTTTTTGGGGTGGTCACGAATTATCGTCCTTTTCGCTCTAGGACGCTTAGTTTAGGAGATATGGGCAAAAGAAGTTTTTCATATAAAAATTTAAATTTTTTTAGGTTTTGGGGGGATTTTTCAATTTTTTGGGGTAGTCACGAATTAAAGTCCTTTTCGCTCTAGGACGCATATTTAAGGAGATATGGGCAAAAGAAGTTTTTCATATAAAAATTTAAATTTTTTTAGGTTTTGGGGGGATTTTTCAATTTTTTTGGGTGGTCACGAATTAAAGTCCTTTTCGCTCTAGGACGCTTAGTTTAGGAGATATGGGCAAAAGAAGTTTTTCATATAAAAATTTCAATTTTTTTAGGTTTTGGGTGGATTTTTCAATTTTTTGGGGTGGTCACGAATTATCGTCCTTTTCGCTCTAGGACGCTTAGTTTAGGAGATATGGGCAAAAGAAGTTTTTCATATAAAAATTTCAATTTTTTTAGGTTTTGGGTGGATTTTTCAATTTTTTGGGGGTGGTCACGAATTAAAGTCCTTTTCGCTCTAGGACGCTTAGTTTAGGAGATATGGGCAAAAGAAGTTTTTCATATAAAAATTTCAATTTTTTTAGGTTTTGGGTGGATTTTTCAATTTTTTGGGGTGGTCACGAATTAAAGTCCTTTTCGCTCTAGGACGCATATTTAAGGAGATATGGGCAAAATAAGTTTTTCATATAAAAATTTTAATTTTTTTAGGTTTTGGGTGGATTTTTCAATTTTTTTGGGTGGTCACGAATTAAAGTCGTTTTCGCTCTAGGACGCATATTTAAGGAGATATGGGCAAAAGAAGTTTTTCATATAAAAATTTCAATTTTTTTAGGTTTTGGGTGGATTTTTCAATTTTTTGGGGTAGTCACGAATTAAAGTCCTTTCCGCTCTAGGACGCTTAGTTTAGGAGATATGGACAAAAGAAGTTTTTCATATAAAAATTTCAATTTTTTTAGGTTTTGGGTGGATTTTTCAATTTTTTGGGGTGGTCACGAATTAAAGTCCTTTTGCTCTAGGACGCTTAGTTTAGGAGATATGGGCAAAAGAAGTTTTTCATATAAAAATTTCAATTTTTTTAGGTTTTGGGTGGATTTTTCAATTTTTTGGGGTGGTCACGAATTATCGTCCTTTTCGCTCTAGGACGCTTAGTTTAGGAGATATGGGCAAAAGAAGTTTTTCATATAAAAATTTAAATTTTTTTAGGTTTTAGGGGGATTTTTCAATTTTTTGGGGTAGTCACGAATTAAAGTCCTTTTCGCTCTAGGACGCATATTTAAGGAGATATGGGCAAAAGAAGTTTTTCATATAAAAATTTAAATTTTTTTAGGTTTTGGGGGGATTTTTCAATTTTTTTGGGTGGTCACGAATTAAAGTCCTTTTCGCTCTAGGACGCTTAGTTTAGGAGATATGGGCAAAAGAAGTTTTTCATATAAAAATTTCAATTTTTTTAGGTTTTGGGTGGATTTTTCAATTTTTTGGGGTGGTCACGAATTATTGTCCTTTTCGCTCTAGGACGCTTAGTTTAGGAGATATGGGCAAAAGAAGTTTTTCATATAAAAATTTCAATTTTTTTAGGTTTTGGGTGGATTTTTCAATTTTTTGGGGGTGGTCACGAATTAAAGTCCTTTTCGCTCTAGGACGCTTAGTTTAGGAGATATGGGCAAAAGAAGTTTTTCATATAAAAATTTCAATTTTTTTAGGTTTTGGGTGGATTTTTCAATTTTTTGGGGTGGTCACGAATTAAAGTCCTTTTCGCTCTAGGACGCATATTTAAGGAGATATGGGCAAAATAAGTTTTTCATATAAAAATTTTAATTTTTTTAGGTTTTGGGTGGATTTTTCAATTTTTTTGGGTGGTCACGAATTAAAGTCGTTTTCGCTCTAGGACGCATATTTAAGGAGATATGGGCAAAAGAAGTTTTTCATATAAAAATTTCAATTTTTTTAGGTTTTGGGTGGATTTTTCAATTTTTTGGGGTAGTCACGAATTAAAGTCCTTTCCGCTCTAGGACGCTTAGTTTAGGAGATATGGACAAAAGAAGTTTTTCATATAAAAATTTCAATTTTTTTAGGTTTTGGGTGGATTTTTCAATTTTTTGGGGTGGTCACGAATTAAAGTCCTTTTGCTCTAGGACGCTTAGTTTAGGAGATATGGGCAAAAGAAGTTTTTCATATAAAAATTTCAATTTTTTTAGGTTTTGGGTGGATTTTTAAATTTTTTTGGGGTGGTCACGAATTAAAGTCCTTTTCGCTCTAGGACGCTTAGTTTAGGAGATATGGACAAAAGAAGTTTTTCATATAAAAATTTCAATTTTTTTAGGTTTTGGGTGGATTTTTCAATTTTTTGGGGTGGTCACGAATTAAAGTCCTTTTCGCTCTAGGACGCATATTTAGGAGATATGGGCAAAATAAGTTTTTCATATAAAAATTTCAATTTTTTTAGGTTTTGGGTGGATTTTTCAATTTTTTGGGGTGGTCACGAATTAAAGTCCTTTTCGCTCTAGGACGCATATTTAAGGAGATATGGGCAAAATAAGTTTTTCATATAAAAATTTTAATTTTTTTAGGTTTTGGGTGGATTTTTCAATTTTTTTGGGTGGTCACGAATTAAAGTCGTTTTCGCTCTAGGACGCATATTTAAGGAGATATGGGCAAAAGAAGTTTTTCATATAAAAATTTCAATTTTTTTTGGTTTTGGGTGGATTTTTCAATTTTTTGGGGTAGTCACGAATTAAAGTCCTTTTCGCTCTAGGACGCATATTTAAGGAGATATGGGCAAAAGAAGTTTTTCATATAAAAATTTAAATTTTTTTAGGTTTTGGGGGGATTTTTCAATTTTTTTGGGTGGTCACGAATTAAAGTCCTTTTCGCTCTAGGACGCTTAGTTTAGGAGATATGGGCAAAAGAAGTTTTTCATATAAAAAGTTCAATTTTTTTAGGTTTTGGGTGGATTTTTCAATTTTTTGGGGTGGTCACGAATTATCGTCCTTTTCGCTCTAGGACGCTTAGTTTAGGAGATATGGGCAAAAGAAGTTTTTCATATAAAAATTTCAATTTTTTAGGTTTTGGGTGGATTTTTCAATTTTTTGGGGGTGGTCACGAATTAAAGTCCTTTTCGCTCTAGGACGCTTAGTTTAGGAGATATGGGCAAAAGAAGTTTTTCATATAAAAATTTAAATTTTTTTAGGTTTTGGGTAGATTTTTCAATTTTTTGTGGTGGTCACGAATTAAAGTCCTTTTCGCTCTAGGACGCATATTTAAGGAGATATGGGCAAAAGAAGTTTTTCATATAAAAATTTCAATTTTTTTAGGTTTTGGGTGGATTTTTCAATTTTTTGGGGGTGGTCACGAATTAAAGTCCTTTTCGCTCTAGGACGCTTAGTTTAGGAGATATGGACAAAAGAAGTTTTTCATATAAAAATTTCAATTTTTTTAGGTTTTGGGTGGATTTTTCAATTTTTTGGGGTGGTCACGAATTAAAGTCCTTTTCGCTCTAGGACGCTTAGTTTAGGAGATATGGGCAAAAGAAGTTTTTCATATAAAAATTTCAATTTTTTTAGGTTTTGGGTGGATTTTTCAATTTTTTGGGGTGGTCACGAATTAAAGTCCTTTTCGCTCTAGGCCGCATATTTAAGGAGATATGGGCAAAATAAGTTTTTCATATAAAAATTTTAATTTTTTAGGTTTTGGGTGGATTATTCAATTTTTTTTTTGGGTGGTCACGAATTATCGTCCTTTTCGCTCTAGGACGCTTAGTTTAGGAGATATGGGCAAAAGAAGTTTTTCATATAAAAATTTCAATTTTTTTAGGCTTTGGGTGGATTTTTCAATTTTTTGGGGTGGTCACGAATTAAAGTCCTTTTCGCTCTAGGACGCATATTTAAGGAGATATGGGCAAAAGAAGTTTTTCATATAAAAATTTCAATTTTTTTTAGGTTTTGGGTGGATTTTTCAATTTTTTGGGGTGGTCACGAATTATCGTCCTTTTCGCTCTAGGACGCTTAGTTTAGGAGATATGGGCAAAAGAAGTTTTTCATATAAAAATTTCAATTTTTTTTAGGTTTTGGGTGAATTTTTCAATTTTTTGGGGGTGTTCACGAATTAAAGTCCTTTTCGCTCTAGGACGCTTAGTTTAGGAGATATGGGCAAGAGATGGATTTTTTCAATTTTTTGGGGTGGTCACGAATTAAAGTCCTTTTCGCTCTAGGACGCATATTTAAGGAGATATGGGCAAAAGAAGTTTTTCATATAAAAATTTCAATTTTTTTAGGTTATGGGTGGATTTTTCAATTTTTTGGGGTGGTCACGAATTAAAGTCCTTTTCGCTCTAGGACGCTTAGTTTAGGAGATATGGGCAAAAGAAGTTTTTCATATAAAAATTTAAATTTTTTTAGGTTTTGGGTGGATTTTTCAATTTTTTGGGGGTGGTCACGAATTAAAGTCTTTTTCGCTCTAGGACGCTTAGTTTAGGAGATATGGGCAAAAGAAGTTTTTCATATAAAAATTTCAATTTTTTTAGGTTTTGGGTGGATTTTTCAATTTTTTGGGGTGGTCACGAATTATCGTCCTTTTCGCTCTAGGACGCTTAGTTTAGGAGATATGGGCAAAAGAAGTTTTTCATATAAAAATTTCAATTTTTTTAGGTTTTGGGTGGATTTTTCAATTTTTTGGGGGTGGTCACGAATTAAAGTCCTTTTCGCTCTAGGACGCTTAGTTTAGGAGATATGGGCAAAAGAAGTTTTTCATATAAAAATATAGGACGCATATTTAAGGAGATATGGGCAAAAGAAGTTTTTCATATAAAAATTTAAATTTTTTTAGGTTTTGGGGGGATTTTTCAATTTTTTTGGGTGGTCACGAATTAAAGTCCTTTTCGCTCTAGGACGCTTAGTTTAGGAGATATGGGCAAAAGAAGTTTTTCATATAAAAAGTTCAATTTTTTTAGGTTTTGGGTGGATTTTTCAATTTTTTGGGGTGGTCACGAATTATCGTCCTTTTCGCTCTAGGACGCTTAGTTTAGGAGATATGGGCAAAAGAAGTTTTTCATATAAAAATTTCAATTTTTTAGGTTTTGGGTGGATTTTTCAATTTTTTGGGGGTGGTCACGAATTAAAGTCCTTTTCGCTCTAGGACGCTTAGTTTAGGAGATATGGGCAAAAGAAGTTTTTCATATAAAAATTTAAATTTTTTTAGGTTTTGGGTAGATTTTTCAATTTTTTGTGGTGGTCACGAATTAAAGTCCTTTTCGCTCTAGGACGCATATTTAAGGAGATATGGGCAAAAGAAGTTTTTCATATAAAAATTTCAATTTTTTTAGGTTTTGGGTGGATTTTTCAATTTTTTGGGGTGGTCACGAATTAAAGTCCTTTTCGCTCTAGGACGCTTAGTTTAGGAGATATGGACAAAAGAAGTTTTTCATATAAAAATTTCAATTTTTTTAGGTTTTGGGTGGATTTTTCAATTTTTTGGGGTGGTCACGAATTAAAGTCCTTTTCGCTCTAGGACGCTTAGTTTAGGAGATATGGGCAAAAGAAGTTTTTCATATAAAAATTTCAATTTTTTTAGGTTTTGGGTGGATTTTTAAATTTTTTGGGGTGGTCACGAATTAAAGTCCTTTTCGCTCTAGGCCGCATATTTAAGGAGATATGGGCAAAATAAGTTTTTCATATAAAAATTTTAATTTTTTAGGTTTTGGGTGGATTATTCAATTTTTTTTTTGGGTGGTCACGAATTATCGTCCTTTTCGCTCTAGGACGCTTAGTTTAGGAGATATGGGCAAAAGAAGTTTTTCATATAAAAATTTCAATTTTTTTAGGCTTTGGGTGGATTTTTCAATTTTTTGGGGTGGTCACGAATTAAAGTCCTTTTCGCTCTAGGACGCATATTTAAGGAGATATGGGCAAAAGAAGTTTTTCATATAAAAATTTCAATTTTTTTTAGGTTTTGGGTGGATTTTTCAATTTTTTGGGGTGGTCACGAATTATCGTCCTTTTCGCTCTAGGACGCTTAGTTTAGGAGATATGGGCAAAAGAAGTTTTTCATATAAAAATTTCAATTTTTTTTAGGTTTTGGGTGAATTTTTCAATTTTTTGGGGGTGTTCACGAATTAAAGTCCTTTTCGCTCTAGGACGCTTAGTTTAGGAGATATGGGCAAGAGATGGATTTTTTCAATTTTTTGGGGTGGTCACGAATTAAAGTCCTTTTCGCTCTAGGACGCATATTTAAGGAGATATGGGCAAAAGAAGTTTTTCATATAAAAATTTCAATTTTTTTAGGTTATGGGTGGATTTTTCAATTTTTTGGGGTGGTCACGAATTAAAGTCCTTTTCGCTCTAGGACGCTTAGTTTAGGAGATATGGGCAAAAGAAGTTTTTCATATAAAAATTTAAATTTTTTTAGGTTTTGGGTGGATTTTTCAATTTTTTGGGGGTGGTCACGAATTAAAGTCTTTTTCGCTCTAGGACGCTTAGTTTAGGAGATATGGGCAAAAGAAGTTTTTCATATAAAAATTTCAATTTTTTTAGGTTTTGGGTGGATTTTTCAATTTTTTGGGGTGGTCACGAATTATCGTCCTTTTCGCTCTAGGACGCTTAGTTTAGGAGATATGGGCAAAAGAAGTTTTTCATATAAAAATTTCAATTTTTTTAGGTTTTGGGTGGATTTTTCAATTTTTTGGGGGTGGTCACGAATTAAAGTCCTTTTCGCTCTAGGACGCTTAGTTTAGGAGATATGGGCAAAAGAAGTTTTTCATATAAAAATTTCAATTTTTTTAGGTTTTGGGTGGATTTTTCAATTTTTTGGGGTAGTCACGAATTAAAGTCCTTTTCGCTCTAGGACGCATATTTAAGGAGATATGAGCAAAAGAAGTTTTTCATATAAAAATTTCAATTTTTTTAGGTTTTGGGTGGATTTTTCAATTTTTTTGGGTGGTCACGAATTAAAGTCCTTTTCGCTCTAGGACGCTTAGTTTAGGAGATATGGGCAAAAGAAGTTTTTCATATAAAAATTTCAATTTTTTTAGGTTTTGGGTGGATTTTTCAATTTTTTTGGGGTGGTCACGAATTAAAGTCCTTTTCGCTCTAGGACGCATATTTAAGGAGATATGGGCAAAATAAGTTTTTCATATAAAAATTTTAATTTTTTTAGGTTTTGGGTGGATTTTTCAATTTTTTTGGGTGGTCACGAATTAAAGTCGTTTTCGCTCTAGGACGCATATTTAAGGAGATATGGGCAAAAGAAGTTTTTCATATAAAAATTTCAATTTTTTTAGGTTTTGGGTGGATTTTTCAATTTTTTGGGGTGGTCACGAATTATCGTCCTTTTCGCTCTAGGACGCTTAGTTTAGGAGATATGGGTAAAAGAAGTTTTTCATATAAAAATTTCAATTTTTTTAGGTTTTGGGTGGATTTTTCAATTTTTTGGGGGTGGTCACGAATTAAAGTCCTTTTCGCTCTAGGACGCTTAGTTTAGGAGATATGGGCAAAAGAAGTTTTTCATATAAAAATTTCAATTTTTTTAGGTTTTGGGTGGATTTTTCAATTTTTTTTGGTGGTCACGAATTAAAGTCCTTTTCGCTCTAGGACGCTTAGTTTAGGAGATATGGGCAAAAGAAGTTTTTCATATAAAAATTTCAATTTTTGTAGGTTTTGGGTGGATTTTTCAATTTTTTGGGGTGGTCACGAATTAAAGTCCTTTTAGCTCTAGGACGCATATTTAAGGAGATATGGGCAAAATAAGTTTTTCATATAAAAATTTTAATTTTTTTAGGTTTTGGGTGGATTATTCAATTTTTTTTGGGTGGTCACGAATTAGCGTCCTTTTCGCTCTAGGACGCTTAGTTTAGGAGATATGGGCAAAAGGTTTTTAGGTTTTGGGTGAATTTTTCAATTTTTTGGGGGTGGTCACGAATTAAAGTCCTTTTCGCTCTAGGACGCTTAGTTTAGGAGATAAAAATTTCAATTTTTTTAGGTTTTGGGTGGATTTTTCAATTTTTTGGGGTGGTCACGAATTAAAGTCCTTTTCGCTCTAGGACGCATATTTAAGGAGATATGGGCAAAATAAGTTTTTCATATAAAAATTTTAATTTTTTTAGGTTTTGGGTGGATTTTTCAATTTTTTTGGGTGGTCACGAATTAAAGTCGTTTTCGCTCTAGGACGCATATTTAAGGAGATATGGGCAAAAGAAGTTTTTCATATAAAAATTTCAATTTTTTTAGGTTTTGGGTGGATTTTTCAATTTTTTGGGGTAGTCACGAATTAAAGTCCTTTTCGCTCTAGGACGCATATTTAAGGAGATATGGGCAAAAGAAGTTTTTCATATAAAAATTTAATTTTTTTTAGGTTTTGGGGGGATTTTTCAATTTTTTTGGGTGGTCACGAATTAAAGTCCTTTTCGCTCTAGGACGCTTAGTTTAGGAGATATGGGCAAAAGAAGTTTTTCATATAAAAATTTCAATTTTTTTAGGTTTTGGGTGGATTTTTCAATTTTTTGGGGTGGTCACGAATTATCGTCCTTTTCGCTCTAGGACGCTTAGTTTAGGAGATATGGGCAAAAGAAGTTTTTCATATAAAAATTTCAATTTTTTTAGGTTTTGGGTGGATTTTTCAATTTTTTGGGGGTGGTCACGAATTAAAGTCCTTTTCGCTCTAGGACGCTTAGTTTAGGAGATATGGGCAAAAGAAGTTTTTCATATAAAAATTTCAATTTTTTTAGGTTTTGGGTGGATTTTTAAATTTTTTGAGGTGGTCACGAATTAAAGTCCTTTTCGCTCTAGGACGCATATTTAAGGAGATATGGGCAAAAGAAGTTTTTCATATAAAAATTTCAATTTTTTTAGGTTTTGGGTGGATTTTTCAATTTTTTGGGGTGGTCACGAATTAAAGTCCTTTTCGCTCTAGGACGCTTAGTTTAGGAGATATGGACAAAAGAAGTTTTTCATATAAAAATTTCAATTTTTTTAGGTTTTGGGTGGATTTTTCAATTTTTTGGGGTGGTCACGAATTAAAGTCCTTTTGCTCTAGGACGCTTAGTTTAGGAGATATGGGCAAAAGAAGTTTTTCATATAAAAATTTCAATTTTTTTTAGGTTTTGGGTGGATTTTTAAATTTTTTTGGGGTGGTCACGAATTAAAGTCCTTTTCGCTCTAGGACGCTTAGTTTAGGAGATATGGACAAAAGAAGTTTTTCATATAAAAATTTCAATTTTTTTAGGTTTTGGGTGGATTTTTCAATTTTTTGGGGTGGTCACGAATTAAAGTCCTTTTCGCTCTAGGACGCATATTTAAGGAGATATGGGCAAAATAAGTTTTTCATATAAAAATTTCAATTTTTTTAGGTTTTGGGTGGATTTTTCAATTTTTTGGGGTGGTCACGAATTAAAGTCCTTTTCGCTCTAGGACGCATATTTAAGGAGATATGGCAAAAGAAGTTTTTCATATAAAAATTTCAATTTTTTTAGGTTTTGGGTGGATTTTTAAATTTTTTGGGGTGGTCACGAATTAAAGTCCTTTTCGCTCTAGGACGCATATTTAAGGAGATATGGGCAAAATAAGTTTTTCATATAAAAATTTTAATTTTTTTAGGTTTTGGGTGGATTATTCAATTTTTTTGGGTGGTCACGAATTATCGTCCTTTTCGCTCTAGGACGCTTAGTTTAGGAGATATGGGCAAAAGAAGTTTTTCATATAAAAATTTCAATTTTTTTAGGTTTTGGGTGGATTTTTCAATTTTTTGGGGTGGTCACGAATTATCGTCCTTTTCGCTCTAGGACGCTTAGTTTAGGAGATATGGGCAAAAGAAGTTTTTCATATAAAAATTTCAATTTTTTTAGGTTTTGGGTGAATTTTTCAATTTTTTGGGGGTGGTCACGAATTAAAGTCCTTTTCGCTCTAGGACGCTTAGTTTAGGAGATATGGGCAAAAGAAGTTTTTCATATAAAAATTTCAATTTTTTTTAGGTTTTGGGTGGATTTTTCAATTTTTTGGGGTGGTCACGAATTAAAGTCCTTTTCGCTCTAGGACGCATATTTAAGGAGATATGGGCAAAAGAAGGTTTTCATATAAAAATTTCAATTTTTTTAGGTTTTGGGTGGATTTTTCAATTTTTTGGGGTAGTCACGAATTAAAGTCCTTTTCGCTCTAGGACGCATATTTAAGGAGATATGGGCAAAAGAAGTTTTTCATATAAAAATTTCAATTTTTTTAGGTTTTGGGTGGATTTTTCAATTTTTTTGGGTGGTCACGAATTAAAGTCCTTTTCGCTCTAGGACGCTTAGTTTAGGAGATATGGGCAAAAGAAGTTTTTCATATAAAAATTTCAATTTTTTTAGGTTTTGGGTGGATTTTTCAATTTTCTGGGGTGGTCACGAATTAAAGTCCTTTTCGCTCTAGGACGCATATTTAAGGAGATATGGGCAAAAGAAGTTTTTCATATAAAAATTTCAATTTTTTTAGGTTTTGGGTGGATTTTTCAATTTTTTGGGGTGGTCACGAATTAAAGTCCTTTTCGCTCTAGGACGCATATTTAAGGAGATATGGGCAAAATAAGTTTTTCATATAAAAATTTAAATTTTTTTAGGTTTTGGGGGGATTTTTCAATTTTTTTGGGGTGGTCACGAATTAAAGTCCTTTTCGCTCTAGGACGCTTAGTTTAGGAGATATGGGCAAAAGAAGTTTTTCATATAAAAATTTCAATGTTTTTAGGTTTTGGGTGGATTTTTCAATTTTTTGGGGTGGTCACGAATTATCGTCCTTTTCGCTCTAGGACGCTTAGTTTAGGAGATATGGGCAAAAGAAGTTTTTCATATAAAAATTTAAATTTTTTTAGGTTTTGGGTGGATTTTTCAATTTTTTGGGGGTGGTCACGAATTAAAGTCCTTTTCGCTCTAGGACGCTTAGTTTAGGAGATATGGGCAAAAGAAGTTTTTCATATAAAAATTTCAATTTTTTTAGGTTTTGGGTGGATTTTTCAATTTTTTGGGGTGGTCACGAATTAAAGTCCTTTTCGCTCTAGGACGCATATTTAAGGAGATATGGGCAAAAGAAGTTTTTCATATAAAAATTTCAATTTTTTTAGGTTTTGGGTGGATTTTTCAATTTTTTGGGGTGGTCACGAATTATCGTCCTTTTCGCTCTAGGACGCTTAGTTTAGGAGATATGGACAAAAGAAGTTTTTCATATAAAAATTTCAATTTTTTTAGGTTTTGGGTGGATTTTTCAATTTTTTTTGGGTGGTCACGAATTAAAGTCCTTTTCGCTCTAGGACGCATATTTAAGGAGATATGGGCAAAAGAAGTTTTTCATATAAAAATTTCAATTTTTTTAGGTTATGGGTGGATTTTTCAATTTTTTGGGGTGGTCACGAATTAAAGTCCTTTTCGCTCTAGGACGCTTAGTTTAGGAGATATGGGCAAAAGAAGTTTTTCATATAAAAATTTAAATTTTTTTAGGTTTTGGGTGGATTTTTCAATTTTTTGGGGGTGGTCACGAATTAAAGTCTTTTTCGCTCTAGGACGCTTAGTTTAGGAGATATGGGCAAAAGAAGTTTTTCATATAAAAATTTCAATTTTTTTAGGTTTTGGGTGGATTTTTCAATTTTTTGGGGTGGTCACGAATTATCGTCCTTTTCGCTCTAGGACGCTTAGTTTAGGAGATATGGGCAAAAGAAGTTTTTCATATAAAAATTTCAATTTTTTTAGGTTTTGGGTGGATTTTTCAATTTTTTGGGGGTGGTCACGAATTAAAGTCCTTTTCGCTCTAGGACGCTTAGTTTAGGAGATATGGGCAAAAGAAGTTTTTCATATAAAAATTTCAATTTTTTTAGGTTTTGGGTGGATTTTTTAATTTTTTGGGGTAGTCACGAATTAAAGTCCTTTTCGCTCTAGGACGCATATTTAAGGAGATATGAGCAAAAGAAGTTTTTCATATAAAAATTTCAATTTTTTTAGGTTTTGGGTGGATTTTTCAATTTTTTTGGGTGGTCACGAATTAAAGTCCTTTTCGCTCTAGGACGCTTAGTTTAGGAGATATGGGCAAAAGAAGTTTTTCATATAAAAATTTCAATTTTTTTAGGTTTTGGGTGGATTTTTCAATTTTTTTGGGGTGGTCACGAATTAAAGTCCTTTTCGCTCTAGGACGCATATTTAAGGAGATATGGGCAAAAGAAGTTTTTCATATAAAAATTTTAATTTTTTTAGGTTTCGGGTGGATTTTTCAATTTTTTTGGGTGGTCACGAATTAAAGTCGTTTTCGCTCTAGGACGCATATTTAAGGAGATATGGGCAAAAGAAGTTTTTCATATAAAAATTTCAATTTTTTTAGGTTTTGGGTGGATTTTTCAATTTTTTGGGGTAGTCACGAATTAAAGTCCTTTTCGCTCTAGGACGCATATTTAAGGAGATATGGGCAAAAGAAGTTTTTCATATAAAAATTTAAATTTTTTTAGGTTTTGGGGGATTTTTCAATTTTTTTGGGTGGTCACGAATTACAGTCCTTTTCGCTCTAGGACGCTTAGTTTAGAAGATATGGGCAAAAGAAGTTTTTCATATAAAAATTTCAATTTTTTTAGGTTTTGGGTGGATTTTTCAATTTTTTTTGGTGGTCACGAATTAAAGTCCTTTTCGCTCTAGGACGCTTAGTTTAGGAGATATGGGCAAAAGAAGTTTTTCATATAAAAATTTCAATTTTTGTAGGTTTTGGGTGGATTTTTCAATTTTTTGGGGTGGTCACGAATTAAAGTCCTTTTCGCTCTAGGACGCATATTTAAGGAGATATGGGCAAAATAAGTTTTTCATATAAAAATTTTAATTTTTTTAGGTTTTGGGTGGATTATTCAATTTTTTTTGGGTGGTCACGAATTAGCGTCCTTTTCGCTCTAGGACGCTTAGTTTAGGAGATATGGGCAAAAGGTTTTTAGGTTTTGGGTGAATTTTTCAATTTTTTGGGGGTAGTCACGAATTAAAGTCCTTTTCGCTCTAGGACGCATATTTAAGGAGATATGGGCAAAAGAAGTTTTTCATATAAAAATTTAAATTTTTTTAGGTTTTGGGGGGATTTTTCAATTTTTTTGGGTGGTCACGAATTAAAGTCCTTTTCGCTCTAGGACGCTTAGTTTAGGAGATATGGGCAAAAGAAGTTTTTCATATAAAAATTTCAATTTTTTTAGGTTTTGGGTGGATTTTTCAATTTTTTGGGGTGGTCACGAATTATCGTCCTTTTCGCTCTAGGACGCTTAGTTTAGGAGATATGGGCAAAAGAAGTTTTTCATATAAAAATTTCAATTTTTTTAGGTTTTGGGTGGATTTTTCAATTTTTTGGGGGTGGTCACGAATTAAAGTCCTTTTCGCTCTAGGACGCTTAGTTTAGGAGATATGGGCAAAAGAAGTTTTTCATATAAAAATTTAAATTTTTTTAGGTTTTGGGTGGATTTTTAAATTTTTTGGGGTGGTCACGAATTAAAGTCCTTTTCGCTCTAGGACGCATATTTAAGGAGATATGGGCAAAAGAAGTTTTTCATATAAAAATTTCAATTTTTTTAGGTTTTGGGTGGATTTTTCAATTTTTTGGGGTGGTCACGAATTAAAGTCCTTTTCGCTCTAGGACGCATATTTAAGGAGATATGGGCAAAATAAGTTTTTCATATAAAAATTTCAATTTTTTTAGGTTTTGGGTGGATTTTTCAATTTTTTGGGGTGGTCACGAATTAAAGTCCTTTTCGCTCTAGGACGCATATTTAAGGAGATATGGCAAAAGAAGTTTTTCATATAAAAATTTCAATTTTTTTAGGTTTTGGGTGGATTTTTAAATTTTTTGGGGTGGTCACGAATTAAAGTCCTTTTCGATCTAGGACGCATATTTAAGGAGATATGGGCAAAATAAGTTTTTCATATAAAAATTTTAATTTTTTTAGGTTTTGGGTGGATTATTCAATTTTTTTGGGTGGTCACGAATTATCGTCCTTTTCGCTCTAGGACGCTTAGTTTAGGAGATATGGGCAAAAGAAGTTTTTCATATAAAAATTTCAATTTTTTTAGGTTTTGGGTGGATTTTTCAATTTTTTGGGGTGGTCACGAATTATCGTCCTTTTCGCTCTAGGACGCTTAGTTTAGGAGATATGGGCAAAAGAAGTTTTTCATATAAAAATTTCAATTTTTTTAGGTTTTGGGTGAATTTTTCAATTTTTTGGGGGTGGTCACGAATTAAAGTCCTTTTCGCTCTAGGACGCTTAGTTTAGGAGATATGGGCAAAAGAAGTTTTTCATATAAAAATTTCAATTTTTTTTAGGTTTTGGGTGGATTTTTCAATTTTTTGGGGTGGTCACGAATTAAAGTCCTTTTCGCTCTAGGACGCATATTTAAGGAGATATGGGCAAAAGAAGGTTTTCATATAAAAATTTCAATTTTTTTAGGTTTTGGGTGGATTTTTCAATATTTTGGGGTAGTCACGAATTAAAGTCCTTTTCGCTCTAGGACGCATATTTAAGGAGATATGGGCAAAAGAAGTTTTTCATATAAAAATTTCAATTTTTTTAGGTTTTGGGTGGATTTTTCAATTTTTTTGGGTGGTCACGAATTAAAGTCCTTTTCGCTCTAGGACGCTTAGTTTAGGAGATATGGGCAAAAGAAGTTTTTCATATAAAAATTTCAATTTTTTTAGGTTTTGGGTGGATTTTTCAATTTTCTGGGGTGGTCACGAATTAAAGTCCTTTTCGCTCTAGGACGCATATTTAAGGAGATATGGGCAAAAGAAGTTTTTCATATAAAAATTTCATTTTTTTTAGGTTTTGGGTGGATTTTTCAATTTTTTGGGGTAGTCACGAATTAAAGTCCTTTTCGCTCTAGGACGCATATTTAAGGAGATATGGGCAAAAGAAGTTTTTCATATAAAAATTTAAATTTTTTTAGGTTTTGGGGGGATTTTTCAATTTTTTTGGGTGGTCACGAGTTAAAGTCCTTTTCGCTCTAGGACGCTTAGTTTATGAGATATGGGCAAAAGAAGTTTTTCATATAAAAATTTCAATTTTTTTAGGTTTTGGGTGGATTTTTCAATTTTTTGGGGTGGTCACGAATTATCGTCCTTTTCGCTCTAGGACACTTAGTTTAGGAGATATGGGCAAAAGAAGTTTTTCATATAAAAATTTCAATTTTTTTAGGTTTTGGGTGGATTTTTCAATTTTTTGGGGGTGGTCACGAATTAAAGTCCTTTTCGCTCTAGGACGCTTAGTTTAGGAGATATGGGCAAAAGAAGTTTTTCATATAAAAATTTCAATTTTTTTAGGTTTTGGGTGGATTTTTCAATTTTTTGGGGTGGTCACGAATTAAAGTCCTTTTCGCTCTAGGACGCTTAGTTTAGGAGATATGGACAAAAGAAGTTTTTCATATAAAAATTTCAATTTTTTTAGGTTTTGGGTGGATTTTTCAATTTTTTGGGGTGGTCACGAATTAAAGTCCTTTTGCTCTAGGACGCTTAGTTTAGGAGATATGGGCAAAAGAAGTTTTTCATATAAAAATTTCAATTTTTTTAGGTTTTGGGTGGATTTTTCAATTTTTTGGGGTGGTCACGAATTATCGTCCTTTTCGCTCTAGGACGCTTAGTTTAGGAGATATGGGCAAAAGAAGTTTTTCATATAAAAATTTAAATTTTTTTAGGTTTTGGGTGGATTTTTCAATTTTTTGGGGGTGGTCACGAATTAAAGTCCTTTTCGCTCTAGGACGCTTAGTTTAGGAGATATGGGCAAAAGAAGTTTTTCATATAAAAATTTCAATTTTTTTAGGTTTGGGTGGATTTTTCAATTTTTTTTGGGTGGTCACGAATTAAAGTCCTTTTCGCTCTAGGACGCATATTTAAGGAGATATGGGCAGAAGAAGTTTTTCATATAAAAATTTCAATTTTTTTAGGTTTGGGTGGATTTTTCAATTTTTTTTGGGTGGTCACGAATTAAAGTCCTTTTCGCTCTAGGACGCTTAGTTTAGGAGATATGGGCAAAAGAAGTTTTTCATATAAAAATTTCAATTTTTTTAGGTTTTGGGTGGATTTTTCAATGTTTTGTGGGTGGTCACGAGGAGATATGGGCAAAAGAAGTTTTTCATATAAAAATTTCAATTTTTTTAGGTTTTGGGTGGATTTTTCAATTTTTTTGGGTGGTCACGAATTGAAGTCCTTTTCGCTCTAGGACGCTTAGTTTAGGAGATATGGGCAAAAGAAGTTTTTCATATAAAAATTTCAATTTTTTTAGGTTTTGGGTGGATTTTTCAATGTTTTGGGGATGGTCACGAATTAAAGTCCTTTTCGCTCTAGGCCGCATATTTAAGGAGATATGGGCAAAAGAAGTTTTTCATATAAAAATTTCAATTTTTTTAGGTTTTGGGTGGATTTTTCAATTTTTTGGGGGTGGTCACGAATTAAAGTCCTTTTCGCTCTAGGACGCTTAGTTTAGGAGATATGGGCAAAAGAAGTTTTTCATATAAAAATTTCAATTTTTTTAGGTTTTGGGTGGATTTTTCAATTTTTTGGGGTGGTCACGAATTAAAGTCCTTTTCGCTCTAGGACGCATATTTAAGGAGATATGGGCAAAAGAAGTTTTTCATATAAAAATTTCAATTTTTTTAGGTTTTGGGTGGATTTTTCAATTTTTTGGGGTAGTCACGAATTAAAGTCCTTTTCGCTCTAGGACGCATATTTAAGGAGATATGGGCAAAATAAGTTTTTCATATAAAAATTTTAATTTTTTTAGGTTTTGGGTGGATTTTTCAATTTTTTTGGGTGGTCACGAATTATCGTCCTTTTCGCTCTAGGACGCTTAGTTTAGGAGATATGGGCAAAAGAAGTTTTTCATATAAAAATTTCAATTTTTTTAGGTTTTGGGTGGATTTTTCAATTTTTTGGGGTGGTCACGAATTATCGTCCTTTTCGCTCTAGGACGCATATTTAAGGAGATATGGGCAAAAGAAGTTTTTCATATAAAAATTTCAATTTTTTTAGGTTTTGGGTGGATTTTTCAATTTTTTGGGGTAGTCACGAATTAAAGTCCTTTTCGCTCTAGGACGCATATTTAAGGAGATATGGGCAAAAGAAGTTTTTCATATAAAAATTTCAATTTTTTTAGGCTTTGGGTGGATTTTTCAATTTTTTGGGGTGGTCACGAATGAAAGCCCTTTTCGCTCTAGGACGCATATTTAAGGAGATATGGGCAAAAGAAGTTTTTAATATAAAAATTTCAATTTTTTTTAGGTTTTGGGTGGATTTTTCAATTTTTTGGGGTAGTCACGAATTAATGTCCTTTTCGCTCTAGGACGCTTAGTTTAGGAGATATGGGCAAAAGACGTTTTTCATATAAAAATTTCAATTTTTTTAGGTTTTGGGTGGATTTTTCAATTTTTTGGGGTAGTCACGAATTAAAGTCCTTTTCGCTCTAGGACGCATATTTAAGGAGATATGGGAAAAAGAAGTTTTTCATATAAAAATTTCAATTTTTTTAGGTTTTGGGTGGATTTTTCAATTTTTTTGGGTGGTCACGAATTAAAGTCCTTTTCGCTCTATGACGCTTAGTTTAGGAGATATGGGCAAAAGAAGTTTTTCATATAAAAATTTCAATTTTTTTAGGTTTTGGGTGGATTTTTCAATTTTTTTGGGGTGGTCACGAATTAAAGTCCTTTTCGCTCTAGGACGCTAAGTTTAGGAGATATGTGCAAAAGAAGTTTTTCATATAAAAATTTAAATTTTTTTAGGTTTTGGGTGGATTTTTCAATTTTTTTGGGTGGTCACGAATTATCGTCCTTTTCGCTCTAGGACGCTTAGTTTAGGAGATATGGGCAAAAGAAGTTTTTCATATAAAAATTTCAATTTTTTTAGGTTTTGGGTGGATTTTTCAATTTTTTGGGGTGGTCACGAATTAAAGTCCTTTTCGCTCTAGGACGCATATTTAAGGAGATATGGGCAAAAGAAGTTTTTCATATAAAAATTTCAATTTTGTTAGGTTTTGGGTGGATTTTTCAATTTTTTTGGGTGGTCACGAATTAAAGTCATTTTCGCTCTAGGACGCTTAGTTTAGGAGATATGGGCAAAAGAAGTTTTTCATATAAAAATTTCAATTTTTTTAGGTTTTGGGTGGATTTTTCAATTTTTTGGGGTGGTAACGAATTAAAGTCCTTTTCGCTCTAGGACGCATATTTAAGGAGATATGGGCAAAAGAAGTTTTTCATATAAAAATTTCAATTTTTTTAGGCTTTGGGTGGATTTTTCAATTTTTTGGGGTGGTCACGAATGAAAGCCCTTTTCGCTCTAGGACGCATATTTAAGGAGATATGGGCAAAAGAAGTTTTTCATATAAAAATTTAAATTTTTTTAGGTTTTGGGTGGATTTTTCAATTTTTTGGGGGTGGTCACGAATTAAAGTCCTTTTCGCTCTAGGACGCTTAGTTTAGGAGATATGGGCAAAAGTAGTTTTTCATATAAAAATTTCAATTTTTTTAGGTTTTGGGTGGATTTTTCAATTTTTTGGGGTGGTCACGAATTATCGTCCTTTTCGCTCTAGGACGCTTAGTTTAGGAGATATGGGCAAAAGAAGTTTTTCATATAAAAATTTCAATTTTTTTAGGTTTTGGGTGGATTTTTCAATTTTTTAGGGTGGTCACGAATTAAAGTCCTTTTCGCTCTAGGACGCATATTTAAGGAGATATGGGCAAAAGAAGTTTTTCATATAAAAATTTCAATTTTTTTAGGCTTTGGGTGGATTTTTCAATTTTTTGGGGTGGTCACGAATGAAAGCCCTTTTCGCTCTAGGACGCATATTTAAGGAGATATGGGCAAAAGAAGTTTTTCATATAAAAATTTAAATTTTTTTAGGTTTTGGGTGGATTTTTCAATTTTTTGGGGGTGGTCACGAATTAAAGTCCTTTTCGCTCTAGGACGCTTAGTTTAGGAGATATGGGCAAAAGTAGTTTTTCATATAAAAATTTCAATTTTTTTAGGTTTTGGGTGGATTTTTCAATTTTTTGGGGTGGTCACGAATTATCGTCCTTTTCGCTCTAGGACGCTTAGTTTAGGAGATATGGGCAAAAGAAGTTTTTCATATAAAAATTTCAATTTTTTTAGGTTTTGGGTGGATTTTTCAATTTTTTGGGGGTGGTCACGAATTAAAGTCCTTTTCGCTCTAGGACGCTTAGTTTAGGAGATATGGGCAAAAGAAGTTTTTCATATAAAAATTTCAATTTTTTTAGGTTTTGGGTGGATTTTTCAATTTTTTGGGGTGGTCACGAATTATCGTCCTTTTCGCTCTAGGACGCTTAGTTTAGGAGATATGGGCAAAAGAAGTTTTTCATATAAAAATTTCAATTTTTTTAGGTTTTGGGTGGATTTTTCAATTTTTTGGGGGTGGTCACGAATTAAAGTCCTTTTCGCTCTAGGACGCTTAGTTTAGGAGATATGGGCAAAAGAAGTTTTTCATATAAAAATTTCAATTTTTTTAGGTTTTGGGTGGATTTTTCAATTTTTTGGGGTGGTCACGAATTAAAGTCCTTTTCGCCCTAGGACGCATATTTAAGGAGATATGGACAAAATAAGTTTTTCATATAAAAATTTTAATTTTTTTAGGTTTTGGGTGGATTTTTCAATTTTTTTGGGTGGTCACGAATTATCGTCCTTTTCGCTCTAGGACGCTTAGTTTAGGAGATATGGGCAAAAGAAGTTTTTCATATAAAAATTTCAAATTTTTTAGGTTTCGGGTGGATTTTTCAATTTTTTGGGGTGGTCACGAATTATCGTCCTTTTCGCTCTAGGACGCATATTTAAGGAGATATGGGCAAAAGAAGTTTTTCATATAAAAATTTCAATTTTTTTAGGTTTTGGGTGGATTTTTCAATTTTTTGGGGTAGTCACGAATTAAAGTCCTTTTCGCTCTAGGACGCATATTTAAGGAGATATGGGCAAAAGAAGTTTTTCATATAAAAATTTCAATTTTTTTAGGCTTTGGGTGGATTTTTCAATTTTTTGGGGTGGTCACGAATGAAAGCCCTTTTCGCTCTAGGACGCATATTTAAGGAGATATGGGCAAAAGAAGTTTTTAATATAAAAATTTCAATTTTTTTTAGGTTTTGGGTGGATTTTTCAATTTTTTGGGGTAGTCACGAATTAATGTCCTTTTCGCTCTAGGACGCTTAGTTTAGGAGATATGGGCAAAAGACGTTTTTCATATAAAAATTTCAATTTTTTTAGGTTTTGGGTGGATTTTTCAATTTTTTGGGGTAGTCACGAATTAAAGTCCTTTTCGCTCTAGGACGCATATTTAAGGAGATATGGGAAAAAGAAGTTTTTCATATAAAAATTTCAATTTTTTTAGGTTTTGGGTGGATTTTTCAATTTTTTTGGGTGGTCACGAATTAAAGTCCTTTTCGCTCTATGACGCTTAGTTTAGGAGATATGGGCAAAAGAAGTTTTTCATATAAAAATTTCAATTTTTTTAGGTTTTGGGTGGATTTTTCAATTTTTTTGGGGTGGTCGCGAATTAAAGTCCTTTTCGCTCTAGGACGCTAAGTTTAGGAGATATGTGCAAAAGAAGTTTTTCATATAAAAATTTAAATTTTTTTAGGTTTTGGGTGGATTTTTCAATTTTTTTGGGTGGTCACGAATTATCGTCCTTTTCGCTCTAGGACGCTTAGTTTAGGAGATATGGGCAAAAGAAGTTTTTCATATAAAAATTTCAATTTTTTTAGGTTTTGGGTGGATTTTTCAATTTTTTGGGGTGGTCACGAATTAAAGTCCTTTTCGCTCTAGGACGCATATTTAAGGAGATATGGGCAAAAGAAGTTTTTCATATAAAAATTTCAATTTTTTTAGGTTTTGGGTGGATTTTTCAATTTTTTTGGGTGGTCACGAATTAAAGTCCTTTTCGCTCTAGGACGCTTAGTTTAGGAGATACGGGCAAAAGAAGTTTTTCATATAAAAATTTCAATTTTTTTAGGTTTTGGGTGGATTTTTCAATTTTTTGGGGTGGTCACGAATTAAAGTCCTTTTCGCTCTAGGACGCATATTTAAGGAGATATGGGCAAAAGAAGTTTTTCATATAAAAATTTCAATTTTTTTAGGCTTTGGGTGGATTTTTCAATTTTTTGGGGTGGTCACGAATGAAAGCCCTTTTCGCTCTAGGACGCATATTTAAGGAGATATGGGCAAAAGAAGTCTTTGATATAAAAATTTCAATTTTTTTTAGGTTTTGGGTGGATTTTTCAATTTTTTGGGGGTGGTCACGAATTAATGTCCTTTTCGCTCTAGGACGCTTAGTTTAGGAGATATGGGCAAAAGAAGTTTTTCATGTAAAAATTTCAATTTTTTTAGGTTTTGGGTGGATTTTTCAATTTTTTTGGGTGGTCACGAATTGAAGTCCTTTTCGCTCTAGGACGCTTAGTTTAGGAGATATGGGCAAAAGAAGTTTTTCATATAAAAATTTCAATTTTTTTAGGTTTTGGGTGAATTTTTCAATTTTTTTGGGGTGTCGCGAATTAAAGTCATTTTCGCTCTAGGACGCTTAGTTTAGGAGATATGGGCAAAAGAAGTTTTTCATATAAAAATTTAAATTTTTTAGGTTTTGGGTGGATTTTTCAATTTTTTGGGGGTGGTCACGAATTAAAGTCCTTTTCGCTCTAGGACGCTTAGTTTAGGAGATATGGGCAAAAGAAGTTTTTCATATAAAAATTTCAATTTTTTTAGGTTTTGGGTGGATTTTTCAATTTTTTGAGGAGGTCACGAATTATCGTCCTTTTCGCTCTAGGACGCTTAGTTTAGGAGATATGGGCAAAAGAAGTTTTTCATATAAAAATTTCAATTTTGTTAAGTTTTGGGTGGATTTTTCAATTTTTTTGGGTGGTCACGAATTAAAGTCCTTTTCGCTCTAGGACGCTTAGTTTAGGAGATATGGGCAAAAGAAGTTTTTCATATAAAAATTTCAATTTTTTTAGGTTTTGGGTGGATTTTTCAATTTTTTGGGGTGGTCACGAATTATCGTCCTTTTCGCTCTAGGACGCTTAGTTTAGGAGATATGGGCAAAAGAAGTTTTTCATATAAAAATTTCAATTTTTTTAGGTTTTGGGTGGATTTTTCAATTTTTTGGGGGTGGTCACGAATTAAAGTCCTTTTCGCTCTAGGACGCTTAGTTTAGGAGATATGGGCAAAAGTAGTTTTTCATATAAAAATTTCAATTTTTTTAGGTTTTGGGTGGATTTTTCAATTTTTTGGGGTGGTCACGAATTATCGTCCTTTTCGCTCTAGGACGCTTAGTTTAGGAGATATGGGCAAAAGAAGTTTTTCATATAAAAATTTCAATTTTTTTAGGTTTTGGGTGGATTTTTCAATTTTTTGGGGGTGGTCACGAATTAAAGTCCTTTTCGCTCTAGGACGCTTAGTTTAGGAGATATGGGCAAAAGAAGTTTTTCATATAAAAATTTCAATTTTTTTAGGTTTTGGGTGGATTTTTCAATTTTTTGGGGTGGTCACGAATTATCGTCCTTTTCGCTCTAGGACGCTTAGTTTAGGAGATATGGGCAAAAGAAGTTTTTCATATAAAAATTTCAATTTTTTTAGGTTTTGGGTGGATTTTTCAATTTTTTGGGGGTGGTCACGAATTAAAGTCCTTTTCGCTCTAGGACGCTTAGTTTAGGAGATATGGGCAAAAGAAGTTTTTCATATAAAAATTTCAATTTTTTTAGGTTTTGGGTGGATTTTTCAATTTTTTGGGGTGGTCACGAATTAAAGTCCTTTTCGCTCTAGGACGCATATTTAAGGAGATATGGACAAAATAAGTTTTTCATATAAAAATTTTAATTTTTTTAGGTTTTGGGTGGATTTTTCAATTTTTTTGGGTGGTCACGAATTATCGTCCTTTTCGCTCTAGGACGCTTAGTTTAGGAGATATGGGCAAAAGAAGTTTTTCATATAAAAATTTCAATTTTTTTAGGTTTCGGGTGGATTTTTCAATTTTTTGGGGTGGTCACGAATTATCGTCCTTTTCGCTCTAGGACGCATATTTAAGGAGATATGGGCAAAAGAAGTTTTTCATATAAAAATTTCAATTTTTTTAGGTTTTGGGTGGATTTTTCAATTTTTTGGGGTAGTCACGAATTAAAGTCCTTTTCGCTCTAGGACGCATATTTAAGGAGATATGGGCAAAAGAAGTTTTTCATATAAAAATTTCAATTTTTTTAGGCTTTGGGTGGATTTTTCAATTTTTTGGGGTGGTCACGAATGAAAGCCCTTTTCGCTCTAGGACGCATATTTAAGGAGATATGGGCAAAAGAAGTTTTTAATATAAAAATTTCAATTTTTTTTAGGTTTTGGGTGGATTTTTCAATTTTTTGGGGTAGTCACGAATTAATGTCCTTTTCGCTCTAGGACGCTTAGTTTAGGAGATATGGGCAAAAGACGTTTTTCATATAAAAATTTCAATTTTTTTAGGTTTTGGGTGGATTTTTCAATTTTTTGGGGTAGTCACGAATTAAAGTCCTTTTCGCTCTAGGACGCATATTTAAGGAGATATGGGAAAAAGAAGTTTTTCATATAAAAATTTCAATTTTTTTAGGTTTTGGGTGGATTTTTCAATTTTTTTGGGTGGTCACGAATTAAAGTACTTTTCGCTCTATGACGCTTAGTTTAGGAGATATGGGCAAAAGAAGTTTTTCATATAAAAATTTCAATTTTTTTAGGTTTTGGGTGGATTTTTCAATTTTTTTGGGGTGGTCGCGAATTAAAGTCCTTTTCGCTCTAGGACGCTAAGTTTAGGAGATATGTGCAAAAGAAGTTTTTCATATAAAAATTTAAATTTTTTTAGGTTTTGGGTGGATTTTTCAATTTTTTTGGGTGGTCACGAATTATCGTCCTTTTCGCTCTAGGACGCTTAGTTTAGGAGATATGGGAAAAGAAGTTTTTCATATAAAAATTTCAATTTTTTTAGGTTTTGGGTGGATTTTTCAATTTTTTGGGGTGGTCACGAATTAAAGTCCTTTTCGCTCTAGGACGCATATTTAAGGAGATATGGGCAAAAGAAGTTTTTCATATAAAAATTTCAATTTTTTTAGGTTTTGGGTGGATTTTTCAATTTTTTTGGGTGGTCACGAATTAAAGTCCTTTTCGCTCTAGGACGCTTAGTTTAGGAGATATGGGCAAAAGAAGTTTTTCATATAAAAATTTCAATTTTTTTAGGTTTTGGGTGGATTTTTCAATTTTTTGGGGGTGGTCACGAATTAAAGTCCTTTTCGCTCTAGGACGCATATTTAAGGAGATATGGGCAAAAGAAGTTTTTCATATAAAAATTTCAATTTTTTTAGGTTTTGGGTGAATTTTTCAATTTTTTTGGGGTGGTCGCGAATTAAAGTCATTTTCGCTCTAGGACGCTTAGTTTAGGAGATATGGGCAAAAGAAGTTTTTCATATAAAAATTTAAATTTTTTAGGTTTTGGGTGGATTTTTCAATTTTTTGGGGGTGGTCACGAATTAAAGTCCTTTTCGCTCTAGGACGCTTAGTTTAGGAGATATGGGCAAAAGAAGTTTTTCATATAAAAATTTCAATTTTTTTAGGTTTTGGGTGGATTTTTCAATTTTTGAGGAGGTCACGAATTATCGTCCTTTTCGCTCTAGGACGCTTAGTTTAGGAGATATGGGCAAAAGAAGTTTTTCATATAAAAATTTCAATTTTGTTAAGTTTTGGGTGGATTTTTCAATTTTTTTGGGTGGTCACGAATTAAAGTCCTTTTCGCTCTAGGACGCTTAGATATGGGCAAAAGAAGTTTTTCATATAAAAATTTCAATTTTTTTAGGTTTTGGGTGGATTTTTCAATTTTTTGGGGTGGTCACGAATTAAAGTCCTTTTCGCTCTAGGACGCATATTTAAGGAGATATGGGCAAAAGAAGTTTTTCATATAAAAATTTCAATTTTTTTAGGCTTTGGGTGGATTTTTCAATTTTTTGGGGTGGTCACGAATGAAAGCCCTTTTCGCTCTAGGACGCATATTTAAGGAGATATGGGCAAAAGAAGTCTTTGATATAAAAATTTCAATTTTTTTTAGGTTTTGGGTGGATTTTTCAATTTTTTGGGGGTGGTCACGAATTAATGTCCTTTTCGCTCTAGGACGCTTAGTTTAGGAGATATGGGCAAAAGAAGTTTTTCATGTAAAAATTTCAATTTTTTTAGGTTTTGGGTGGATTTTTCAATTTTTTTGGGTGGTCACGAATTGAAGTCCTTTTCGCTCTAGGACGCTTAGTTTAGGAGATATGGGCAAAAGAAGTTTTTCATATAAAAATTTCAATTTTTTTAGGTTTTGGGTGAATTTTTCAATTTTTTTGGGGTGGTCGCGAATTAAAGTCATTTTCGCTCTAGGACGCTTAGTTTAGGAGATATGGGCAAAAGAAGTTTTTCATATAAAAATTTAAATTTTTTAGGTTTTGGGTGGATTTTTCAATTTTTTGGGGGTGGTCACGAATTAAAGTCCTTTTCGCTCTAGGACGCTTAGTTTAGGAGATATGGGCAAAAGAAGTTTTTCATATAAAAATTTCAATTTTTTTAGGTTTTGGGTGGATTTTTCAATTTTTGAGGAGGTCACGAATTATCGTCCTTTTCGCTCTAGGACGCTTAGTTTAGGAGATATGGGCAAAAGAAGTTTTTCATATAAAAATTTCAATTTTGTTAAGTTTTGGGTGGATTTTTCAATTTTTTTGGGTGGTCACGAATTAAAGTCCTTTTCGCTCTAGGACGCTTAGTTTAGGAGATATGGGCAAAAGAAGTTTTTCATATAAAAATTTCAATTTTTTTAGGTTTTGGGTGGATTTTTCAATTTTTTGGGGTGGTCACGAATTATCGTCCTTTTCGCTCTAGGACGCTTAGTTTAGGAGATATGGGCAAAAGAAGTTTTTCATATAAAAATTTCAATTTTTTTAGGTTTTGGGTGGATTTTTCAATTTTTTGGGGGTGGTCACGAATTAAAGTCCTTTTCGCTCTAGGACGCTTAGTTTAGGAGATATGGGCAAAAGAAGTTTTTCATATAAAAATTTCAATTTTTTTAGGTTTTGGGTGGATTTTTCAATTTTTTTGGGGTGGTCGCGAATTAAAGTCCTTTTCGCTCTAGGACGCTAAGTTTAGGAGATATGTGCAAAAGAAGTTTTTCATATAAAAATTTAAATTTTTTTAGGTTTTGGGTGGATTTTTCAATTTTTTTGGGTGGTCACGAATTATCGTCCTTTTCGCTCTAGGACGCTTAGTTTAGGAGATATGGGAAAAGAAGTTTTTCATATAAAAATTTCAATTTTTTTAGGTTTTGGGTGGATTTTTCAATTTTTTGGGGTGGTCACGAATTAAAGTCCTTTTCGCTCTAGGACGCATATTTAAGGAGATATGGGCAAAAGAAGTTTTTCATATAAAAATTTCAATTTTTTTAGGTTTTGGGTGGATTTTTCAATTTTTTTGGGTGGTCACGAATTAAAGTCCTTTTCGCTCTAGGACGCTTAGTTTAGGAGATATGGGCAAAAGAAGTTTTTCATATAAAAATTTCAATTTTTTTAGGTTTTGGGTGGATTTTTCAATTTTTTGGGGTGGTCACGAATTAAAGTCCTTTTCGCTCTAGGACGCATATTTAAGGAGATATGGGCAAAAGAAGTTTTTCATATAAAAATTTCAATTTTTTTAGGCTTTGGGTGGATTTTTCAATTTTTTGGGGTGGTCACGAATGAAAGCCCTTTTCGCTCTAGGACGCATATTTAAGGAGATATGGGCAAAAGAAGTCTTTGATATAAAAATTTCAATTTTTTTTAGGTTTTGGGTGGATTTTTCAATTTTTTGGGGGTGGTCACGAATTAATGTCCTTTTCGCTCTAGGACGCTTAGTTTAGGAGATATGGGCAAAAGAAGTTTTTCATGTAAAAATTTCAATTTTTTTAGGTTTTGGGTGGATTTTTCAATTTTTTTGGGTGGTCACGAATTGAAGTCCTTTTCGCTCTAGGACGCTTAGTTTAGGAGATATGGGCAAAAGAAGTTTTTCATATAAAAATTTCAATTTTTTTAGGTTTTGGGTGAATTTTTCAATTTTTTTGGGGTGGTCGCGAATTAAAGTCATTTTCGCTCTAGGACGCTTAGTTTAGGAGATATGGGCAAAAGAAGTTTTTCATATAAAAATTTAAATTTTTTAGGTTTTGGGTGGATTTTTCAATTTTTTGGGGGTGGTCACGAATTAAAGTCCTTTTCGCTCTAGGACGCTTAGTTTAGGAGATATGGGCAAAAGAAGTTTTTCATATAAAAATTTCAATTTTTTTAGGTTTTGGGTGGATTTTTCAATTTTTGAGGAGGTCACGAATTATCGTCCTTTTCGCTCTAGGACGCTTAGTTTAGGAGATATGGGCAAAAGAAGTTTTTCATATAAAAATTTCAATTTTGTTAAGTTTTGGGTGGATTTTTCAATTTTTTTGGGTGGTCACGAATTAAAGTCCTTTTCGCTCTAGGACGCTTAGTTTAGGAGATATGGGCAAAAGAAGTTTTTCATATAAAAATTTCAATTTTTTTAGGTTTTGGGTGGATTTTTCAATTTTTTGGGGTGGTCACGAATTATCGTCCTTTTCGCTCTAGGACGCTTAGTTTAGGAGATATGGGCAAAAGAAGTTTTTCATATAAAAATTTCAATTTTTTTAGGTTTTGGGTGGATTTTTCAATTTTTTGGGGGTGGTCACGAATTAAAGTCCTTTTCGCTCTAGGACGCTTAGTTTAGGAGATATGGGCAAAAGAAGTTTTTCATATAAAAATTTCAATTTTTTTAGGTTTTGGGTGGATTTTTCAATTTTTTGGGGTGGTCACGAATTAAAGTCCTTTTCGCTCTAGGACGCATATTTAAGGAGATATGGGCAAAAGAAGTTTTTCAAATAAAAATTTCAATTTTTTTAGGTTTTGGGTGGATTTTTCAATTTTTTGGGGTAGTCACGAATTAAAGTCCTTTTCGCTCTAGGACGCATATTTAAGGAGATATGGGCAAAAGAAGTTTTTCATATAAAAATTTCAATTTTTTTAGGTTTTGGGTGGATTTTTCAATTTTTTTGGGTGGTCACGAATTAAAGTCCTTTTCGCTCTAGGACGCTTAGTTTAGGAGATATGGGCAAAAGAAGTTTTTCATATAAAAATTTCAATTTTTTTAGGTTTTGGGTGGATTTTTAAATTTTTTGGGGTGGTCACGAATTAAAGTCCTTTTCGCTCTAGGACGCATATTTAAGGAGATATGGGCAAAATAAGTTTTTCATATAAAAATTTTAATTTTTTTAGGTTTTGGGTGGATTTTTCAATTTTTTTGGGTGGTCACGAATTATCGTCCTTTTCGCTCTAGGACGCTTAGTTTAGGAGATATGGGCAAAAGAAGTTTTTCATATAAAAATTTCAATTTTTTTAGGTTTTGGGTGGATTTTTCAATTTTTTGGGGTGGTCACGAATTATCGTCCTTTTCGCTCTAGGACGCATATTTAAGGAGATATGGGCAAAAGAAGTTTTTCATATAAAAATTTCAATTTTTTTAGGTTTTGGGTGGATTTTTCAATTTTTTGGGGTAGTCACGAATTAAAGTCCTTTTCGCTCTAGGACGCATATTTAAGGAGATATGGGCAAAAGAAGTTTTTCATATAAAAATTTCAATTTTTTTAGGCTTTGGGTGGATTTTTCAATTTTTTGGGGTGGTCACGAATGAAAGCCCTTTTCGCTCTAGGACGCATATTTAAGGAGATATGGGCAAAAGAAGTTTTTAATATAAAAATTTCAATTTTTTTTAGGTTTTGGGTGGATTTTTCAATTTTTTGGGGTAGTCACGAATTAATGTCCTTTTCGCTCTAGGACGCTTAGTTTAGGAGATATGGGCAAAAGACGTTTTTCATATAAAAATTTCAATTTTTTTAGGTTTTGGGTGGATTTTTCAATTTTTTGGGGTAGTCACGAATTAAAGTCCTTTTCGCTCTAGGACGCATATTTAAAGAGATATGGGAAAAAGAAGTTTTTCATATAAAAATTTCAATTTTTTTAGGTTTTGGGTGGATTTTTCAATTTTTTTGGGTGGTCACGAATTAAAGTCCTTTTCGCTCTATGACGCTTAGTTTAGGAGATATGGGCAAAAGAAGTTTTTCATATAAAAATTTCAATTTTTTTAGGTTTTGGGTGGATTTTTCAATTTTTTTGGGGTGGTCGCGAATTAAAGTCCTTTTCGCTCTAGGACGCTAAGTTTAGGAGATATGTGCAAAAGAAGGTTTTCATATAAAAATTTAAATTTTTTTAGGTTTTGGGTGGATTTTTCAATTTTTTTGGGTGGTCACGAATTATCGTCCTTTTCGCTCTAGGACGCTTAGTTTAGGAGATATGGGCAAAAGAAGTTTTTCATATAAAAATTTCAATTTTTTTAGGTTTTGGGTGGATTTTTCAATTTTTTGGGGTGGTCACGAATTAAAGTCCTTTTCGCTCTAGGACGCATATTTAAGGAGATATGGGCAAAAGAAGTTTTTCATATAAAAATTTCAATTTTTTTTAGGCTTTGGGTGGATTTTTCAATTTTTTGGGGTGGTCACGAATGAAAGCCCTTTTCGCTCTAGGACGCATATTTAAGGAGATATGGGCAAAAGAAGTTTTTGATATAAAAATTTCAATTTTTTTAGGTTTTGGGTGGATTTTTCAATTTTTTGGAGGTGGTCACGAATTAATGTCCTTTTCGCTCTAGGACGCTTAGTTTAGGAGATATGGGCAAAAGAAGTTTTTCATGTAAAAATTTCAATTTTTTTAGGTTTTGGGTGGATTTTTCAATTTTTTTGGGTGGTCACGAATTGAAGTCCTTTTCGCTCTAGGACGCTTAGTTTAGGAGATATGGGCAAAAGAAGTTTTTCATATAAAAATTTCAATTTTTTTAGGTTTTGGGTGAATTTTTCAATTTTTTTGGGGTGGTCGCGAATTAAAGTCATTTTCGCTCTAGGACGCTTAGTTTAGGAGATATGGGCAAAAGAAGTTTTTCATATAAAAATTTCAATTTTTTTAGGTTTTGGGTGGATTTTTCAATTTTTTTGGGGTGGTCGCGAATTAAAGTCCTTTTCGCTCTAGGACGCTAAGTTTAGGAGATATGTGCAAAAGAAGTTTTTCATATAAAAATTTAAATTTTTTTAGGTTTTGGGTGGATTTTTCAATTTTTTTGGGTGGTCACGAATTATCGTCCTTTTCGCTCTAGGACGCTTAGTTTAGGAGATATGGGCAAAAGAAGTTTTTCATATAAAAATTTCAATTTTTTTAGGTTTTGGGTGGATTTTTCAATTTTTTGGGGTGGTCACGAATTAAAGTCCTTTTCGCTCTAGGACGCATATTTAAGGAGATATGGGCAAAAGAAGTTTTTCATATAAAAATTTCAATTTTTTTAGGTTTTGGGTGGATTTTTCAATTTTTGAGGAGGTCACGAATTATCGTCCTTTTCGCTCTAGGACGCTTAGTTTAGGAGATATGGGCAAAAGAAGTTTTTCATATAAAAATTTCAATTTTGTTAAGTTTTGGGTGGATTTTTCAATTTTTTTGGGTGGTCACGAATTAAAGTCCTTTTCGCTCTAGGACGCTTAGTTTAGGAGATATGGGCAAAAGAAGTTTTTCATATAAAAATTTCAATTTTTTTAGGTTTTGGGTGGATTTTTCAATTTTTTGGGGTGGTCACGAATTATCGTCCTTTTCGCTCTAGGACGCTTAGTTTAGGAGATATGGGCAAAAGAAGTTTTTCATATAAAAATTTCAATTTTTTTAGGTTTTGGGTGGATTTTTCAATTTTTTGGGGGTGGTCACGAATTAAAGTCCTTTTCGCTCTAGGACGCTTAGTTTAGGAGATATGGGCAAAAGAAGTTTTTCATATAAAAATTTCAATTTTTTTAGGTTTTGGGTGGATTTTTCAATTTTTTGGGGTGGTCACGAATTAAAGTCCTTTTCGCTCTAGGACGCATATTTAAGGAGATATGGGCAAAAGAAGTTTTTCAAATAAAAATTTCAATTTTTTTAGGTTTTGGGTGGATTTTTCAATTTTTTGGGGTAGTCACGAATTAAAGTCCTTTTCGCTCTAGGACGCATATTTAAGGAGATATGGGCAAAAGAAGTTTTTCATATAAAAATTTCAATTTTTTTAGGTTTTGGGTGGATTTTTCAATTTTTTTGGGTGGTCACGAATTAAAGTCCTTTTCGCTCTAGGACGCTTAGTTTAGGAGATATGGGCAAAAGAAGTTTTTCATATAAAAATTTCAATTTTTTTAGGTTTTGGGTGGATTTTTAAATTTTTTGGGGTGGTCTCGAATTAAAGTCCTTTTCGCTCTAGGACGCATATTTAAGGAGATATGGGCAAAATAAGTTTTTCATATAAAAATTTTAATTTTTTTAGGTTTTGGGTGGATTTTTCAATTTTTTTGGGTGGTCACGAATTATCGTCCTTTTCGCTCTAGGACGCTTAGTTTAGGAGATATGGGCAAAAGAAGTTTTTCATATAAAAATTTCAATTTTTTTAGGTTTTGGGTGGATTTTTCAATTTTTTGGGGTGGTCACGAATTATCGTCCTTTTCGCTCTAGGACGCATATTTAAGGAGATATGGGCAAAAGAAGTTTTTCATATAAAAATTTCAATTTTTTTAGGTTTTGGGTGGATTTTTCAATTTTTTGGGGTAGTCACGAATTAAAGTCCTTTTCGCTCTAGGACGCATATTTAAGGAGATATGGGCAAAAGAAGTTTTTCATATAAAAATTTCAATTTTTTTAGGCTTTGGGTGGATTTTTCAATTTTTTGGGGTGGTCACGAATGAAAGCCCTTTTCGCTCTAGGACGCATATTTAAGGAGATATGGGCAAAAGAAGTTTTTAATATAAAAATTTCAATTTTTTTTAGGTTTTGGGTGGATTTTTCAATTTTTTTGGGTGGTCACGAATTAAAGTCCTTTTCGCTCTATGACGCTTAGTTTAGGAGATATGGGCAAAAGAAGTTTTTCATATAAAAATTTCAATTTTTTTAGGTTTTGGGTGGATTTTTCAATTTTTTTGGGGTGGTCGCGAATTAAAGTCCTTTTCGCTCTAGGACGCTAAGTTTAGGAGATATGTGCAAAAGAAGGTTTTCATATAAAAATTTAAATTTTTTTAGGTTTTGGGTGGATTTTTCAATTTTTTTGGGTGGTCACGAATTATCGTCCTTTTCGCTCTAGGACGCTTAGTTTAGGAGATATGGGCAAAAGAAGTTTTTCATATAAAAATTTCAATTTTTTTAGGTTTTGGGTGGATTTTTCAATTTTTTGGGGTGGTCACGAATTAAAGTCCTTTTCGCTCTAGGACGCATATTTAAGGAGATATGGGCAAAAGAAGTTTTTCATATAAAAATTTCAATTTTTTTTAGGCTTTGGGTGGATTTTTCAATTTTTTGGGGTGGTCACGAATGAAAGCCCTTTTCGCTCTAGGACGCATATTTAAGGAGATATGGGCAAAAGAAGTTTTTGATATAAAAATTTCAATTTTTTTAGGTTTTGGGTGGATTTTTCAATTTTTTGGAGGTGGTCACGAATTAATGTCCTTTTCGCTCTAGGACGCTTAGTTTAGGAGATATGGGCAAAAGAAGTTTTTCATGTAAAAATTTCAATTTTTTTAGGTTTTGGGTGGATTTTTCAATTTTTTTGGGTGGTCACGAATTGAAGTCCTTTTCGCTCTAGGACGCTTAGTTTAGGAGATATGGGCAAAAGAAGTTTTTCATATAAAAATTTCAATTTTTTTAGGTTTTGGGTGAATTTTTCAATTTTTTTGGGGTGGTCGCGAATTAAAGTCATTTTCGCTCTAGGACGCTTAGTTTAGGAGATATGGGCAAAAGAAGTTTTTCATATAAAAATTTCAATTTTTTTAGGTTTTGGGTGGATTTTTCAATTTTTTTGGGGTGGTCGCGAATTAAAGTCCTTTTCGCTCTAGGACGCTAAGTTTAGGAGATATGTGCAAAAGAAGTTTTTCATATAAAAATTTAAATTTTTTTAGGTTTTGGGTGGATTTTTCAATTTTTTTGGGTGGTCACGAATTATCGTCCTTTTCGCTCTAGGACGCTTAGTTTAGGAGATATGGGCAAAAGAAGTTTTTCATATAAAAATTTCAATTTTTTTAGGTTTTGGGTGGATTTTTCAATTTTTTGGGGTGGTCACGAATTAAAGTCCTTTTCGCTCTAGGACGCATATTTAAGGAGATATGGGCAAAAGAAGTTTTTCATATAAAAATTTCAATTTTTTTAGGTTTTGGGTGGATTTTTCAATTTTTTTGGGTGGTCACGAATTAAAGTCCTTTTCGCTCTAGGACGCTTAGTTTAGGAGATATGGGCAAAAGAAGTTTTTCATATAAAAATTTCAATTTTTTTAGGTTTTGGGTGGATTTTTCAATTTTTTGGGGTGGTCACGAATTAAAGTCCTTTTCGCTCTAGGACGCATATTTAAGGAGATATGGGCAAAAGAAGTTTTTCATATAAAAATTTCAATTTTTTTTAGGCTTTGGGTGGATTTTTCAATTTTTTGGGGTGGTCACGAATGAAAGCCCTTTTCGCTCTAGGACGCATATTTAAGGAGATATGGGCAAAAGAAGTTTTTGATATAAAAATTTCAATTTTTTTAGGTTTTGGGTGGATTTTTCAATTTTTTGGGGGTGGTCACGAATTAATGTCCTTTTCGCTCTAGGACGCTTAGTTTAGGAGATATGGGCAAAAGAAGTTTTTCATGTAAAAATTTCAATTTTTTTAGGTTTTGGGTGGATTTTTCAATTTTTTTGGGTGGTCACGAATTGAAGTCCTTTTCGCTCTAGGACGCTTAGTTTAGGAGATATGGGCAAAAGAAGTTTTTCATATAAAAATTTCAATTTTTTTAGGTTTTGGGTGAATTTTTCAATTTTTTTGGGGTGGTCGCGAATTAAAGTCATTTTCGCTCTAGGACGCTTAGTTTAGGAGATATGGGCAAAAGAAGTTTTTCATATAAAAATTTCAATTTTTTTAGGTTTTGGGTGGATTTTTCAATTTTTTTGGGGTGGTCGCGAATTAAAGTCCTTTTCGCTCTAGGACGCTAAGTTTAGGAGATATGTGCAAAAGAAGTTTTTCATATAAAAATTTAAATTTTTTTAGGTTTTGGGTGGATTTTTCAATTTTTTTGGGTGGTCACGAATTATCGTCCTTTTCGCTCTAGGACGCTTAGTTTAGGAGATATGGGCAAAAGAAGTTTTTCATATAAAAATTTCAATTTTTTTAGGTTTTGGGTGGATTTTTCAATTTTTTGGGGTGGTCACGAATTAAAGTCCTTTTCGCTCTAGGACGCATATTTAAGGAGATATGGGCAAAAGAAGTTTTTCATATAAAAATTTCAATTTTTTTAGGTTTTGGGTGGATTTTTCAATTTTTTTGGGTGGTCACGAATTAAAGTCCTTTTCGCTCTAGGACGCTTAGTTTAGGAGATATGGGCAAAAGAAGTTTTTCATATAAAAATTTCAATTTTTTTAGGTTTTGGGTGGATTTTTCAATTTTTTGGGGTGGTCACGAATTAAAGTCCTTTTCGCTCTAGGACGCATATTTAAGGAGATATGGGCAAAAGAAGTTTTTCATATAAAAATTTCAATTTTTTTTAGGCTTTGGGTGGATTTTTCAATTTTTTGGGGTGGTCACGAATGAAAGCCCTTTTCGCTCTAGGACGCATATTTAAGGAGATATGGGCAAAAGAAGTTTTTGATATAAAAATTTCAATTTTTTTAGGTTTTGGGTGGATTTTTCAATTTTTTGGGGGTGGTCACGAATTAATGTCCTTTTCGCTCTAGGACGCTTAGTTTAGGAGATATGGGCAAAAGAAGTTTTTCATGTAAAAATTTCAATTTTTTTAGGTTTTGGGTGGATTTTTCAATTTTTTTGGGTGGTCACGAATTGAAGTCCTTTTCGCTCTAGGACGCTTAGTTTAGGAGATATGGGCAAAAGAAGTTTTTCATATAAAAATTTCAATTTTTTTAGGTTTTGGGTGAATTTTTCAATTTTTTTGGGGTGGTCGCGAATTAAAGTCATTTTCGCTCTAGGACGCTTAGTTTAGGAGATATGGGCAAAAGAAGTTTTTCATATAAAAATTTAAATTTTTTAGGTTTTGGGTGGATTTTTCAATTTTTTGGGGGTGGTCACGAATTAAAGTCCTTTTCGCTCTAGGACGCTTAGTTTAGGAGATATGGGCAAAAGAAGTTTTTCATATAAAAATTTCAATTTTTTTAGGTTTTGGGTGGATTTTTCAATTTTTTGAGGAGGTCACGAATTATCGTCCTTTTCGCTCTAGGACGCTTAGTTTAGGAGATATGGGCAAAAGAAGTTTTTCATATAAAAATTTCAATTTTGTTAAGTTTTGGGTGGATTTTTCAATTTTTTTGGGTGGTCACGAATTAAAGTCCTTTTCGCTCTATGACGCTTAGTTTAGGAGATATGGGCAAAAGAAGTTTTTCATATAAAAATTTCAATTTTTTTAGGTTTTGGGTGGATTGTTCAATTTTTTGGGGTGGTCACGAATTAAAGTCCTTTTCGCTCTAGGCCGCATATTTAAGGAGATATGGGCAAAAGAAGTTTTTCATATAAAAATTTCAATTTTTTTAGGTTTTGGGTGGATTTTTCAATTTTTTTGGGTGGTCACGAATTAAAGTCCTTTTCGCTCTAGAACGCTTAGTTTAGGAGATATGGGCAAAAGAAGTTTTTCATATAAAAATTTCACTTTTTTTAGGTTTTGGGTGGATTTTTCAATTTTTTGGGGTGGTCGCGAGTTAAAGTCCTTTTCGCTCTAGGACGCTTAGTTTAGGAGATATGGGCAAAAGAAGTTTTTCATATAAAAATTTCAATTTTTTTAGGTTTTGGGTGGATTTTTCAATTTTTTGGGGTGGTCACGAGATATCGTCCTTTTCGCTCTAGGACGCTTAGTTTTGGAGATATGGGCAAAAGAAGTTTTTCATATAAAAATTTCAATTTTTTTAGGTTTTGGGTTGATTTTTCAATTTTTTGGGAGTGGTCACGAATTAAAGTCCTTTTCGCTCTAGGACGCTTAGTTTAGGAGATATGGGCAAAAGAAGTTTTTCATATAAAAATTTCAATTTTTTTAGGTTTTGGGTGGATTTTTCAATTTTATGGGGTGGTCACGAATTAAAGTCCTTTTCGCCCTAGGACGCATATTTAAGGAGATATGGGCAAAAGAAGTTTTTCATATAAAAATTTCAATTTTTTTAGGGTTTGGGTGGATTTTTCAATTTTTTGGGGTAGTCACGAATTAAAGTCCTTTTCGCTCTAGGATGCATATTTAAGGAGATATGGGCAAAAGAAGTTTTTCATATAAAAATTTCAATTTTTTTAGGTTTTGGGTGGATTTTTCAATTTTTTGGGGTAGTCACGAATTAAAGTCCTTTTCGCTCTAGGACGCATATTTAAGGAGATATGGGCAAAATAAGTTTTTCATATAAAAATTTCAATTTTTTTATGTTTTGGGTGGATTTTTCAATTTTTTTGGGGTAGTCACGAATTAAAGTCCTTTTCGCTCTAGGACGCATATTTAAGGAGATATGGGCAAAAGAAGTTTTTCATATAAAAATTTCAATTTTTTTAGGTTTTGGGTGGATTTTTCAATTTTTTTGGGGGTGGTCACGAATTAAAGTCCTTTTCGCTCTAGGACGCTTAGTTTAGGAGATATGGGCAAAAGAAGTTTTTCATATAAAAATTTCAATTTTTTTAGGTTTTGGGTGGATTTTTCAATTTTTTTGGGTGGTCACGAATTAAAGTCCTTTTCGCTCTAGGACGCATATTTAAGGAGATATGGGCAAAAGAAGTTTTTCAAATAAAAATTTCAATTTTTTTAGG